>NC_068382.1:9563746-9696246 GCF_023724105.1 Carassius gibelio
TCCGTTTACGATGGCAGCAGCAATGTGGTCTTCACGGCAAACCGGCTGTTTGCAATTTTCCGAAGTCCACTTGAGAAACAGAGGTCATTATTTGAATGAATTTAGAATTGATGGAGTTTGCATGCGCCCAGACATGTTTACTTTCGCCCTGTTTTCCATGCCTCCCATTGTGACCGGTGATGCCCGGGTCCAAATGAGACCGGACAGATCCGGGAACGCACGGTTCCAAGGGCTCGTCTGAATGATGGTGGAGCTCTGCTTGCCAGTCCTGATCTTGGGCATGATACAGGAGCTGTTGGCTTTGGAAATCGCACTTAGTCTACAAGGTGTCTTGGTGGAGAACGGGTTTGTAGTCAGGCGCTCTTGGTGGTGCTCGTTCTGCGGCGGCGTCCGCAAAGCACATCCATCTTCTTGCCACTCCAGTGACGGCAAAGCAAACAGAGAGAACAAGCCCCCCATACAGTCAGGAACCCCCAGGATCCAAGCGCTCTCCAAAACAGCAGCTCTGATGATAAGAGCAGCCAGGATGTGTGTGTGGAGTATGAAGAAAAACATTGAAATCAAACTCCCATTTATTCCACTGCGTAGACTTCTCTTCAAGCTCAGTGCACTTTGAAGATGTTCTTCTCCTCTGCGTGATTCACTCCACGAGGCTTGGAGAGTGTTTTATATATAAAATGTTATATATATATATATGGTGGTGCATGTTTTTCTAAACTTTTATGACTTTCTATCTTCTGTTCACTGGTCACTATTTTCCATGCAATGACAATGAATGAGGACTGGAGTCTTTCAAGCTTCATAAAGGATGCAGAAGTCTTATAAGAGCTTATAAAGACAGCCTACAGTATATGGTTTGTTCATTATTTATCAAGTAGTGCAATTCCATAACGTTTTTATAATCATTTAATTATGCTTTTTCAACATTTTTAAAGGCTAAATGAAAGGTTAAATATTTATTTATTGTCTGTTTGTTTGCATATATATATATATATATATATATATATATATATATATATATATATACACGAGTCATCTAAACAGATAACTTCTGATAAAATCTTTATAGAAGCTAACTTTTAAACACATTAGTATTACATTACATATTACTATAGTACTCTGTTGGTGATTTCTGATCTCTCTTTAACAAATTGTTGTGATTAAGTATATCAATAAATTCTAGTTTTGTTATTTAAGATATATTAATTCTTCAAATTACTCCCAGCTGATGCAAATTATCAAAATTGGCAAAAAAAAGAAAAAAATTATAATAATGAATTTAGATCATGGAATAGAGTTCAATGGTGTTTTAGCATTTCTTAAAAAAAAAAAATATATATATATATATATATATATACAAATAATAAAAATAAAATGAATGGTATGTTGGAGCATCATTTTGTAAAAAAAAAAAAAAAAGGTAAAAAAAAGATTTATATATATATATATATATATATATATATATATATATATATATATATATATATATATATATATATATATATATTATTCATTACATTTATTTGTTGTTTTCAAACTGTATTATTATTATTATTATTATTATTATTATTATTATTATTATTAGGATCAGTGTCATTGTAAAATAATAATAATAATAATTAATTAATAAATGACGAGAGTAAGTATATGTAATAATTTATTTATTTATTTATTTTCTGTAAACTATCCATGGCATCCTCTGAATGCGATTTAATATGAATATATGAACTTTTGCAAACTGCAGTGGTGATAATAATTTTCTTCTCAAAAACGGTGTTACTGCACAGAGTGTCACAGTTTTAGTTAGGTATATTTTTCTTTTAAAAAGTTGATAGCACAACCATGAATGCTCTTTATTGTCACAACTTTTGTCGCACACCTTCCCCGTCTGTCTTCTTTTGCCCCTAGTTAGCTTTATTTGACATGCATTACCACAGCCATTGAGAACACAGCCTCTTTTAGAGTTGTTACCTGGAGCTAAAAGAGAGCAATATCGCTCAGCACTTGACGTGGCTATCATAATACTTGGTCCCAGACAGACCTGGTGCTCTGGCAGAAACCACAGACTGCACTTCGACACAGTCGCTGCAGCTTTAAGAGTGAAACTCGAGCCGTGATTCCCTCCAAGAGCAGTTTGGGGAACAGTATTCTCTGTACCTGAACACACTGGCCTATAGTGAGAGCTGAGGTGAATGAGTCTCTGTGCAGGTCTAACTCGCCTCCTAAATATAGAACAACAACAATGGAAAGAGGAAGTCCTCGACTGATGCTGAGATAGAGCTGTCACGCTCATGTTTGCACTTACACGTTTGTTGACATTCAGTGTGAGCGAGTTGACAAATATAATCACGCTAAAAACTAGTGTAAACACAACCTGACTTACTGGAACTGATACTGGATCTCTGCGAGCTTTCCAAGTGTTTTCGAGTCATCTAAACAGATAACAGTTAACTTCTGATAAAATCATTATAGAAGCTAACTTTTAAACACATTAGTATTACATTACATATTACTATAGTACTCTGTTGGTGATTTCTGATCTCTCTTTAACAAATTGTTGTGATTAAGTATATCAATAAATTTTAGTTTTGTTATTTAAGATATATTAATTCATTACATTTCTCCCAATTGATGCAAATTATCAAAATTTGAAAAATAAAATAACAAATAATAATAATGAATTTAGATCATGAAATAGAGTTCAATGGCATTTTAGCATTTCTTAAATAATAATAATAATAATAATAAAAATAAAAATAAAATAAATGGTATGTTGGAGCATGACTTTTTTCTTAATGATTTTGTAAAAAAAAAAAAAAAAAAAAAAAAAAAAAAAATTATATATATATATATATATATATATATATATATATATATATATAAATATATATATATATATATATATATATATATATATATATATAATTTAATTCACTAAATTAACAAATGGTTTCTGTAGTTAAGACAATTTTTTTTTATTAATTATTATTTTTTTAATTTTATGTATAATAATAAGAAATTCTGTAAGGCAAATAACTGACTGGGCCTTTGTCCAAGTTTCATTTATGTACTGATTTTTATTTATTTATTTATTTATTTATTTATGTACGATCAAGAGATACAAACAAAGGAAAGGAAAAAAATGATTTTTAAAGAGGATATCGATAGCAAAGTGAACAAATGCAAACAAATGTACATGAATAACATATACAATATTTGATCAGGCATATTTATTTGCAATCTTTTAGTAATTAAAATTATTGTATTAAAGGAACAGTCCACGAAAAAAAGAAAGAAAAGAAAAACATTTGCTGGAAATGAACTCTCGCTCAGGCCGTTCAAGAAGTTAAGTTAATAAGTTCAAATCGTCTTTTCAATTACTTGTGGATTATTGTGATGTGTTTATCATCTGTTTGGACTCTCATTCTGACGGCACCCATTCACTGCAGAGCATCCATTGATGAACAAGTGATGCAATGCTACATTTCTCCAAATCTGATGAAGAAACAAACTCATCTACATCTTATATGGCCTGAGGGTGAGCACATTTTCAGCACATTTTCAATTTCGAATGAATTATTCATCTAACTATTCCTCAAACCAGTCAGGAAGTCAAATCATTCATAAAGCAAAACATAATTCACTTGCAGATTTTATTATTTTGGGTCAGTTTTTGAATCGCTTACACTCTTAAAAAGTTACTACTTTATTTTAGTAGTCCACTTATTTTTCCACCCATTTCTACATTTTAAAACAGTTTGCTTCTTGCTTAAATGCCTCCAATATTGCCAAGTAATAAAAATGTCCCCTTATCTTTCCTTTACTTATATATTCTAAGTGTTTCATGCCAAACCATGCACCACATGGAAAAGAAAACGGACAGCAAAAATACTCCTGGATAATTACTGAAAATGAGTAGTAATGAGCAATACCCATGCATATTTAGGCTGGATCATAAATAGACCTGACAGATAGAGTGGGGGAAATTAACCTGCGTTAATAGCTTACCGAAATCCATCTTTCAGCTGTAAAATCGTAAATGCAGACTTTTTCCTTTTCCACTTTTCATTGGTTATTAGTAATACTGTTTCCTTACAAAGTATCCACACCTATGTAACCTTAGAAATCTTTACAGTTTTGTCTGCATGTTATTTCTTATCCAGGACAGACTCATTGACGTCATAAACTCTTGTTCCAAAAATAAACCTGGAGGAATGAGGGAGGGGATGAATTGGAGGGTAATTCAGGAAACCACTTGCATATTATTCTGGTTTATGAATATGCTCCATAAAATTTTTTGATAGGAAAGCTCACACCGGTATTCAATGTTCATATAAAGCATGAAACTCATACTAAGGTTTCTGGCTTTCTGTGAGGCAATGGTTTGGAACAAGTTGAATTGGTAAAGATGATCGATTTATCCAGCAAACCCAAATCTGCAAACCCTTATCCAGCAGCAGAACTTCACCCTGTAACATTACACTTTCGAAGAAAACTCTTCTGATCTTATTTCCTCCGTCTGGCGCAGCCGCCCCTAACAAACTCTGGCAGGGTGACTGGCATGTTAGCAGGGTGAAAGTGGAAATTAATTTGATCCTGACCACTTTTTGTTGTGGAATTCACTCTTGGTGCCTCATGTGCCTCGTATATACGGTTTTGGCTTGATTGTTTGGATTGTTGAGGTCTTTATGGATTTTTTTTTTATTTGTACCACTTGTTACACTCATGTTAAATCCATCATATGCATTTTGGAAAAGCATGCATATACCTGCATTTGTGCAAAAACACCAACACATAAAACTCCCTGCAGTTTCCAGATGAAATGAACACTAGCGGCAGTAAAACACCAACAATCTTTTAACACAAATTATTATTTCGGTGCAGATTGTTGATTAATAGACTTATTTTCATGCAATGCATTTATCATAATGCATGATGTATAAAACAAACACATTTTGATGTTTGCATAAAAAGCTCAATATGTTTGTGTTTTCTGATGTAGTAAACCTGCTAGGTTGGCACCTGGTATGGCATTGCACTGATGGTGATGCAAAGTTCTTGTTAGGAGTCTGTCAAACACAAGTCACCATCAAACAGTCAACAAGACTTGCAGAAGCAAAAGAAAATGCCATGGTTGCTTCAGCGAATGTTGAACACACTTTTAGTGCTACTCACTGGACACTACAATTTTAAAGTGTCATGAAATTTGCAAGGTTAAACGTAATAAAAGAGTCATTTTGGGGGCATTTTAGAGTATTCCAGACATTAAAAAACATACAGACATATGGTCTCCAGCCATCTAAGGAATAAAAATGTCTCAGCTCCTCTGCTGTACTCAGTCAAGCGACAGATGCTGCATGTATTCGAAGGGTTAATTATGAACACAATGTTGGTTGAAGGGCGAGCTGGGTGTGTGTGAGCGTACAGATCACTGTGATGACAGGGTCTGGCAGGTGACCCCCAGAAGCCAGAGAGGGCCCTCATCTGGGAAGAGAGGTGAAAAGGTAAAATCAACCTATTGAGTTTCCCTCCTTTCCCTCATTTAGACCGGCAGCTCGGACCTGCACTGCATGGGTTTATGGGCCTACAACACTCTCAACACGCCCAGGCTTGGCGACAGACTTTATTGCCATTTTCTAATTAAAGAAACCATAAAATCAGAGGGGGGTACCTCGAGCTGTGTTGACGTGAAATCACCATGTCTGCTGTCGGCTGTGTAAGAGTGAGACGCACATATGGAAACACACAGGTTGTGAGAGTTAGAGTTAATGGGGAGTTCGGTGACATTTCCACTCGCAGTGCTATAAGGGACACCGGGGATAGTTGTCACACTGCAGAGTTGCCAAAAAATTGCAGTAACTTTGAGGTCTAGAGACAGAAATTCACCAATGCTTTGCTTTGTCTAGCAGTGGTTTTGTATGTTGATTTCAAACCTCTGCTTTGAAACCTTCAATTAGAATTCTTTATTGTTAATTATATCCTCCTAAATCACTATAATAATTCAATATCATATATATATATATTTAGGGAAGGGCTGCTGTATAGGAAAATTTTTATTTTTAGCGTTGTTAAAGCATGTTGTCAGATTTATTTATTCATTTACAATTTTATTGCTGGCCAGAACAATAGTATGATACTGTATTTTGTCTTGTATGGTGGCTATTTAATTTATCGTACTGTTTAATTTGACTAAACGTTACATTGTGACAACTTACCCCATTTAATATTACCATTACTGACAATTTCACCAGTAAGATAAATAGGATTTTTTACACTGCCAGTTATGGTCAGTATTATATATATATATATATATATATATATATATATATATATATATATATATATATATATATATATATATATATATATATATATATATATATATATATAATTTTTTTTTTTTTTTTTTTTTTTTGGAGTATCGATGAGTATTAATGAGTATTTCTAAAAAAAAAAAAAAAGAATTGTCTTCTTCTCACCTAGGCTGAATTTATTTGATGCAAAATACTGTAAAAACCATAATATTGTGAAATATTATTATTACTTAAAAAATATATTTTATATTTAAATATATTTTAAAATGCAGTTTATTCTTTCTAAATTAATTAAGCCTTCAGTGTCACATGATCTTTCAGAAGTCATTATAATATGCTATAATTTTTGGATTTTTGAATAATCTATGAGTTGAAATGTCTGGTAGAAAGAAAGAGGCATTATGTTGAGTTTATGGATGTGCGTGCCCTGGAGACAGAGATGAAAGTGGCAAATGTGTCATCTCTCTCAAAAAAGCAGGAAAAACAGATGCATAAATAGTCTGACATCCGTCGTTGTCGGAAAGAACAGACATTCATCCTTTATTATGTCTATTTTTTTAAACTACAAATCATATTTTTAATGTATAAAGACATAAAACCTTCATACATATGCCAAAAGCAATATGCAGACCAATTAGAATTATTATTTTTTTCAAAAGACAGTTCTTTTGAAGGAAGATTTGCAAATTGTCCCCTAACCATGGCTAAATGAATTAATAGGGCAGTTTCTGTGATGTCATCAGACCTGAGCCGCTCACTGAGGCGTCTGTGGCGGTGCCTGAGTCAGCCTAGGTAATGACAGCCTCCATCATTTTTTCCAGCCCAAGCCTTTCCCCAAAGACCTGCCCGTCCACCAGCCAATAATAGACTGGGACAGGCCTCTCCAGAGACCCCATACTGCCCCGAGCCTGAGGTATCAAACACCTTTTACCATGATACTCTTGATGTTTCTCAACTGTGCCAGCCTATCTGAGCCCCTAAACTAACAAATGTCACCCTCTGTTTCCCTTCGCTTCAGTGTCCACTCTCTAGGGACGCAGCGCAGTAGTAAAGGAATGTCCATGTGTAGTTTTCTAATTAACAAGCTGTGTTCCTGCAAGCCTTTTGCTCCTGCTCTTGGTTTTATTGTGTTATGTGATGTTCTGACACCCGCTGGGTGACTCTAATGGAAACGATGACATTCTGTTGGAAATTGCTTCATCTGTGCAATACGAGTAGGTCAAGATTGCTTTGATTGAGAACTGAGTGGAAAAAATGAGTTGCTTCCTGATCGATGTTCAGGAATAGTATTATGGAACATGTTGCATGATGTCAGGTGTATTACTTGAACCATTCCATCCATCTGGAAAAAGTCCAGCTGAAAAAGCATTGTCAATGCATGCAAATGTCCTGTCTATTAAATATGTGTGCTAGAATCAAATCTTTGAAATTGTACTTTTATAACCGCGTACCCATCATGCCACACACAACCCACAAGCATGCTGCCGCTCCGTTTGCGACTCATCCTTCCAATTCAATCTATCTTCAATCTTCTGACTAAAACCTGAAACACAGCCACAGAGATACCATCAAATGTTTGAAATATTTAATGTAGCAAAACCTGAATCATCTCAGTTTATTTAACCTCCTCTGAGTTTCCATTCACGTAAAACATTTAAAAAAAAAAAAAACTTTCCAGACATAGTATCTGGGTTCGGCTTCAGAAGAAATGCATAGCACGCATGCCATTTAAAAGTCATAGAATAATAATATCATATAAACGATGGACATTTCACAAGATAAAATCATTTATGTGTCATCCATCACCCTCAAGCCATCGGAGGCTCTGAGTTCTCCTCTAAACTTTGTAAGAGCTGTTGTGTGGAGCTACTAGGAAAGTCTTTAAACACAAGGAAACTGCACATTACTTTATTTAGCTGTTGGCGGCCACAAAGTAAATGTAATATACAGCACCAGCCTGTGGAGCAGGATTAAACCTCACCAGCGTGCACAGATTGAACCTGTCTGGTGAAGCTGTGGTTTGCTCGTGTGAGTGCTGGGAAGCGTCTCTAAAGCTGCAGACTCACACTCTGTGGTTTGAGAGAGGGTCTGGATCACAGGCTGAAACACAGAGCTGTCAGACATGTCCAGTAGGGGGGCACTACGATGACTCAGCTCGTTTTCCATCACGTGTTCAGCTTTGTTCTTGACATTTGACCTCAAGGCCTGGGCCCTGTCTGAGCCTTGGGCAGACTAGATCCATTGAGTTAACACTGACAGAGGACGTGATGAATATTAGCTTTCACCTCGTTTTCTTAATTTGTTTTTCGCATTCATTAGGCTTTACCAGATCCAATAGATATGGATTTTTGCCTGCAAAATGTACACACACACACACACACACACACACACACACATATATATATATATATTGCATGATGTTGCAGTTAAAAATCCAAATTAATTTATATATATATGTATATTTGAAATTGAGAATTATTATTATATAAAATTTGAAAAAAAAATATTATTATAATTTCAAATAACTGATTGCTATTTATTTTATATATTTATAATTTATTTATGTAATGCAAAGCAGATTTTTCAGCAGCCATTACTCCAGTTGTCACATTCTAATATGCTGATTTTCTGCTCAGTTATTATCAATTATTCATTTCTAATATGCATTTTTTTTTACAACAAAGAAAAGCAGTCTTTGTGAGAGTGAGAGACTTATTTAAAAACATGAATAACATCAATGATGTCAGCTTTATTTTTTACCATTTATTTATGTATTCATTCATTTATGTATGTTAATTGAAACAAATCTTAAAATAAGTAAATGTTTCAAAATAAATAAGCAACTAGTTAATAATGAGAATTGGTCCCTAAAGTTAAGTGTTACCATATATATCCAAACTATTTTAAATAAGGAAAAATTAATGAATGCACATTTGAAAAACAACTCTGAACATGAGTGTGTTTTATGTGTTTTATTACAGTAAAATACACAGACCCAGAGATGTCCTCAGAGGACTTACAAGAGAAACACAAACAGTAGACTCTCTCTCTCTCTCTCTCTCTCTCTCTCTCTCTCTCTCTCTCTCTGTCTCTCTCTCTCTCTCTCTCTCTCTCTCTCTCTCTCTCTCTCTCTCTCTCTCGGTTGGGCACCATCAAAGTGAGGGTTACGTGTAACAGTGCTTCTCATTACACATAAACAGGTGTGTGTCATCAGCCCAACCCATCCACATGTGGGTGCAACACCGGTCAGCTGACATCCTGGTTATTTTTAGTGCAAGCTACTTCCAGCGTATGATGTCACTGACCCAGAAAACATCCAGACACAACAAAAGATCATGTTGCATTTCTGGGTGTGAGTAAAACGGACAGAGTGACGATGTGGGAAAAAACGTAACATCCACAGACATCAGAAGGACATTAAATCTCTTCCTGATTTCACCAGAATAATTCCTTTCTGAGCATAATACTCTGCTAAACGCATTGTCTGTGTCTGTGAGCTGTCCGTGTGGAATTCTGGCTGTTATTGAGGAAAGCTTTTTTTCTGGACTGTTGTCAACCTCCTCTCTTGGTTTGGACCCAAAGCGTCGGCAGACTGCGTGTTTGTCCTGCGGTGGGTATGGAGGGGGCGTTTGTGACCTTCGCTCTTACAGAAAGTGGCTCGTTGCCAAAAATCTGTGGGTGTCACAGGTGGAAGCGTGACTTTGGGGACGATGCAACATATGTGTTTTGCCTCATACACAGTCACAAAACATTGCCAAAAAAAATAATAATAAATAAATAAATGAACTCTTTGACTCTTTGCTATCTTTATCTGACTTTTAAATATGCTTTTTTATATATAAAACTTTAGTGTATCATCCTCAGTCAAAGTTAAAAATTACTTTTTGAATCACATAATGTGATAAAAAAGGCATGAAGGACAATTAAACATTAATGGATTGATGACTCAACCCTTTGTCATATCTTGTAATTAATTTTTAAAAAACATTAAAGGTGCCATAGATGCAAAGATCACTTTCACTAAATGTTTGAACACAGTTGTGTGGCCACAGTGTGTTGAAACAACCAGCCTATAGTGGTAAAAAAATCCCCACTCATTGTTTTATAATTCCAAAAAAATCCTAAACGGTCTCTCCACGCGAGCAGTTCCAGACTATGATGACATAGTCAGTGAAAGTCCCGCCATTTGTGACACTCTCTGCTCTGTTTGCATTTACACAGCCCTGAGAGAGAAGCAGCGGTCCACCATTACTGTTCTCTAGCTGTAGCTGCTGGAGATATAATGTCAGCACCAAAGAGCTATTAAAAGTGTTGTTTGTTGGGATGCACCACTGAACATAGGAGTCTACATAGACTTCTGGGGACACGGTGGTTACATTTCACTTTCGAAAGAAATGCCCCCCCCCCCCAAAAAAAAGTCCTATGCTTGCATTTTACACCAGACTCGACTGCCTCACAAACCAGGGTCAGATCAAGCTTTTGACAACATCCTGTCTAAAAGAGCTTCTTGGCTCTCTGTAAGGCTAATGTTGCTAAAGCTACGATTGTATCTGCCGGTTTTCACTAGTGCTGCCTTCATGTGCTACCAGAATGATCATGAATAGGAATGTGGTAGTTAAAAATTGCATTTGGAAGCAATGCATGAGGTCAGTAACACGGTCACCGTAACACTGGTATGCTGAAAGCATAATCTCTTGAAGCTAGGCACTCTTGGGGAAGTCGTGGCCTAGTGGTTAGAGAGTTTGATTCCCCTAAGGTTGTGGGTTCAAGTCTCGGGCCGGCAATACCATAACTTAGGTGCCCTTGATCAAGGCACCGAACCCCAAACTGCTCTCCGGGCGCTGAAGCATAAATGATGCCCACTGCTCCGGGTGTGTGTTCACGGTGTGTGTGTGTGTGTTCACTGCTGTGTCTGTGCATTTTTTGATCGGTTAAATGCAGAGAGTGAATTCTGAGCATGGGTCACCATACTTGGTTGTATGTCATGCCACTTTTACAAGGAAGCAGGTTTTCCAGTTTTTTTGTGCGTGTGTTTTTGTATCATATCAGGACACAACTCTGTATAATGACATGGGTATGACACAGGTATTACAAGGAAAGGGTGACTTATGAGGACATAACCCATGTCCCCATTTTTCAAAACCCTTATAAATCATACAGAATTAGGTTTTCTTGAGAAAGTAAAAATGCACAAAGTTTCCTGTGAGGGTTAGGGTTAGGGGTAGGGTTGGTGAAGGACGATAGAATATACAATTTGTACAGAATAAAAACCATTACACCTATGGGATGAACACACTTTACACAAAAACAAACGTGTGTGTGTGTGTGTGTGTGTGTGTCTGTGTCTGTGTGTGATTGTTTCTTTTTTTTTTCTTTTTTAAATAATTGCATTGTGTTTTTGTTTTTGTTTTCTTTCCCCTAACTTCTTTTCCCATTTTTTGCAATAAAGTGTTATTGATTTAATGACTATTTATTTTTTCAATCTCTGTTGCTCAGACCTTCAGAACAATACGCAGAACTGCTGGTGTGGCACCACAAGCAACAGCACAATGTTTTACAAATGTGTTCATATTTTACAAATACCAAGAGCTATTCTGGTGTTTATGAATAATAGCGTCTGTTCCATCTGCTTCAGTGTTCTAGTCTTTGTTTTGGGATATCAGCAGCAGACAAACATCACATATCATCATCAGACTCCACATCTTTTCCTTTGCTTTTCCAGGATGAAAGCTTAAGATCCTGTTGAGTATCAGACAAATGAGTTTTTGTCTTATTTCATTCCCACTAGCCTTTGGGTGCTGTGCCATGACACACTCTTCCCCCATGAGCACCAAGCCTCCTTTCACCTGGGTTTATTTACACTATCATTAGAGCAGGAGAGGTTCCCCTGACCGACTCCATCAGAACACTCTCTCGCTCTCTCTGTCTCCCACTTACCTGACATTGATCCTGTGGAAAAATATACAGAAGACTCACTTAGTTCTGAAACACTTACATTCACACACACACACACACACACACACACACACACACACACACACACACACACACACACACACACACACACACACACACACATATGCATTTGCAATTTCTTTGTTTTACTGCACTTGCATGTATAAAATGAAAAAGCAAGTTAGATTTGATAGATTGTTCTTGTGTCTCTGCAAGTTTTTTTTTTTTTGCATTTTGCTTGCACCACATATCTTCGAGTTAGCATTTATTTGAAATATCAATAAGCAGTGAAGCACTAGTAGTTAAATAGTGCACATTACAAAGATTAATTAGAAATGTATTTATTTTGTTGCACCATTTAATAAGTCAGATTACATGTGTATTTAATATTTGTTTCTCTGCTTTTTTCTGCATGACTTAGATTTGGCTTTTCTTTCTATCGCATTTTTGTTATTAGTTTATTGCTCTGAAACACATTTTCATACTCACGCACACTAACGTAGAGTTAAACATGCATTTGCATTTTGTTACATTAGAAAGCCATTTCATAAGTCAGTAGATGTGCTTTGTATTTTGGCTACAGGATTCGAGGTCTCTGGAAGCAAGGCTGTATTTGAATCAGATTTAGACGTTGTGGCATACTGCACGTGGCGAGGTCAAGAAATTTGTGTTTCATGCTTCTTGGCACTTCAGTGTCAATTTCAGAACCATGAAACCCCAGTGTTATTTTGGACAGGGGTAGTTCTGAACACGCTCGGAAATGAGGATTTTTGCTGATTGAGGCTTTGCCAGGTAAGAGCATACGAAAAAAAAGAAAAAAAAGAAAGACATGGCTCTCTAAATCGAAGTGCACTTAGCTGCCTTGTTACGGGATCCTCAGTCTGTTTAGGTTGTACGGTTTCTGCTGGTTTCTGCCAGCTGTACAGAGCCCAGTTTGAGGAAACCACAGAATGTATTCTGTCTAAAAGAACAGATATGATTATGGTGTGCAGAGAAGAATTTGATGGGAAAGAGTCCAGAAGGTAGAAAAGTTGAGGTAACTAGCAGCTGAAAGCATTTTATTTTTTTCTGCTTGCCTTGTTAAATCAATAGACCTAAGTCAACCCTATTAAGATTTTAACTGGCCCCCAACATAAAAACTAAATTAAATTGAATATTTACTGCCTTAAACTTACACTTGATATGTTTTTTTTTTTTCACTCTTTAGAATTTAAATACACAATTTATTATTTACATGTATGATTTAACTTTTCTTACTGTTAGTAATTTTCAATTTATTTACTGTATATTTTACATCAAATTTTTTTTTTAGAAAACAAACACACGCTCACGCACGCACGCACACACACCGATACACAGACACACACATACACAGACACACACACACACACAGACACACACATACACAGACACACACACACACAAACACACACACACACACGTTTGTTTTTGTGTAAAGTGTGTTCATCCCATAGGTGTAATGGTTTTTATTCTGTAGAAACTGTATATTCTATGTCCCTTCACCAACCCTACACCTAACCCTAACCCTCACAGGAAACTTTGTGCATTTTTACTTTCTCAAAAAAACTCATTCTGTATGATTTATAAGTGTTTTGAAAAATGGGGACATGGGTTATGCCCTCATAAGTCACCCTCTCCTTGTAATACCTGTGTCATTATACACACACACACACACACAAACACAACTAAAGCTACATCTTTAGTCTACATGAAATGATTGAGTTATTTTTACACAGGTACAGCATTTTTATAATGTTAATTGGATCATCTGGAAAGTGTATACAGGGATGAATTGGTTGGATTGCAGATTAATAGATTGAGTTGCTGAGTAGCACAGAGCACATAGTACAGAAAACATGAAGAGTGTGAATAGGAAGGACGTGTGGATGGATGAGTGGATTGTTTTGGTGTTCTGTCATCCTGTGAGTCAGATACCACATCCTTCAGCTGTACGGAGGTGAAAAGCAGCACATTTCTTCCATCATAAAACAAAAAACATTTAAACATCCTCTGTTTATTCCACACGTCTGATTTCACAAGTTTTCCTTTTGCCTGTTTTGCTGATGAAGAATTCCACCAGTTCAACAAAACACTCTCGAGTTGGTTCATGCCACCTGACAGACATGCTAAGACGGTTGTATAAAGTGAAAGTAAAGCATCCAGTGATGTCATTTAGAAGAACCCTGTTCCAGAGACTGTCGGACAGGTGCTGCATTCAACACACATTCATGAATAGATCATGACATCAGAGAGAAAATGCACTGTTTGCACACAACTTACTGCCACAGTGCTAGAGTCCTGTGGATGGAGATGTTTTTAGCACATTGCTGAGGTTTTCTGTCTGACTGCTACATTGTAAAAAAAATAAATAAGCAATTGTAGGGAAAACATCCTGATGCATTTAAATTTGTAGGGTTTTCTCAGCTATTTAAAAAAGTGTCATTAACTTTGTTTGCACAATTTGAATTTGTTCAATCAGTAAATTGAAATGCCAAAATTAGATTTTTTTATTTTATTTTATTTTCCCCAACATATACTCTCCCTAGGGCACCCATGGTTAAGACATTTCTTAAATTCAGATTGATGGTTCTGGTTTGAATACAAGTCCTCTAACTATTATATTGCTTCCTCCAGTGTAAAAGATGTTTGAATCAGGAGAGAAATCACAGATCAAGCATCATTTACAAGCCAAAGCGGCCCAAAACAACTCTAAACAACTTCTGATGTGAGAGACAACAGGAATGGACTTTTTCACTGGGGGAAGCGTTATTATGGATTATTGACTCATATATTAGTCAGCAAGAACAGTTTAAAATTAAAATTGTCTTGTTGGCTTTTTTTTCTTACAGACATGCAGGTTTTTTTTTTAGCTATTTGGGCTCTCGTTTCCCCATGAAGAAACAAAACCGTCTTCATCTTGGATGGGCTGAGTGTGAAAACATTTGCAGCAAATTTTCATTTTTGGTTGAACTATTCCTTTAGGTAACTGTTTTGTTTCAGGCTTCAGCCTACAACTTTTTGGGTTAATATGTATAAGCATTAGTCAATTGCATATGATGATCAACATCAACGTCAAAATGATGATGACGATGATGTGTGAAGCAAACTATGCTTTATGTGTTTCTGAAGGCACAATTAGTTTACTGATTAAAGATATCTGGGATATAGTTTAAGACATTTGCAGACCTCAACACTTCACACAAACTTCAAGAACGATCAACAAATGTAAAAATGAATAAATAAAGAGCTCTAAACAGTGACAGTCAGCAAAGAGGGCAATATTTAGAAAACAGTAACCTCATATTTTTCATACTGCGAAACTCACAAAACCTTAACATTTCATCAGTATTATTACATTTACACATCTCTCATCAGAGCAAAGACAGCGTGGCACTGTAAATATACATTATTAGGTGAGATGTTGTGCGATGGTGACTGGAAGACAAATCCAGTTCTTTGCTCCTCACATTTTCCAATCAGCCTTTGCCTTGAGGAAATATAAGCTGATCTTTATGGAGAGGCGCTGATGTAATTTGGTGGAAGGTGATTTAAAGCTGTTGACTGCATTTTGTGTTTGTGACAATCTGGCACAGGTGCTGTTTATTTGTACCTTCCAGTTGCGAGGGCCTACAATCTAATTATGCTTCATTAGTGTGTGCAAATATTTTTACAGACTGAAGGTTTTTTCTTTTTTTTTTTTTTCTTTTTTTTTTTTGTAGTACTCTTTATTTCTTTATTTTTCAATTGACAAAATAAACCTGTTTTGGGTTTGTACATTTTATTAAGAAAAGTCGAGCAATGCCCATTATGAGTCATATTTAATAAAATGTGCTAAAAAAAGAAAATGTGATATATACAGAGGGTTTAAAAAAAAAAAAAAAAAAAATCAGCTCCCTTTAAAAAAATATAAAAAAATTAAAATGTGTTGCTTTGCAGCCTGAAATGAAGATGGACAGATTTTTTTGTTTTTCTGTATTTACCCAGTGCAAGATACAAAGTGTCTCTCCCTCTCTCTCTTTGTAAATTAAATTGGAATCACATTTAAACACGTCTTCGACTGTATTATACTGTTCACACAGACCACATTAAACATGAGCAGGTGTATGTTTTCAGACTATGTAAAAACATTACCTGGACATATACATAAGAAAGGGAATCACGTTGAATCCGAGTCATCGCTCACAAACCGCTGAGCAGCTGACGCAGCAGGAAATCTCGCCAGTTTCCCTTCAGCCAGTCAGACAATATGTTAATTGCTTTGGGATTTAGATGAAATCCCATTCAAAAGCCAGTTTAAATCTTGAGGGAGCGATTCCCTCATCTGCTCGACGTGTCATGTAACTTTTCCAAGGCTACGGGAGCAGATTGGATATGTCCAGCATTCCTGGGGATAATTATTAAATATCTCAACGTTTATTGTGAGTGTCACTGATTGTAGCCAAAACGTGTTCTTTGGCACATAGCCAGAGCTCAAAACTGAATTTTTTCTGAAAGACTAATTTTTTCCTTTTTTTTTTCTTTTTTTTTTTTTTTCGCTGAGCTTGGAATAATGTGAAATGAATGTTAATGGTATCAAAGAGCTGACCTGGCATTTTTAAGCATTTTTTTTTTTTAATCTTACGCTTAATGTGATGCATCCCTGACAGATTAACGGCTTGACTGGAAACATGGTCATTCTTCAATTCTAAACAGAAGTATTAAAACTATAAAATGTAACTTTAATGAAACAATGACAATGACAAAGCAATGCAACTGGCCATTTTTTCAGCAACCTTGTTTCCAGGAATTTTTTTTTTTTTTTTTTTTTTTTGCATTGATTTTCTACAATGGGGATTTCAAAATATCACAAACTAATATTTAGCTCTGAGATAAATCAAACATAAGAACGTTTAAATAAGCCAACAAATAAATATTCTACCTATTAAAATTGTTCAAATCACACTGACTCATGAAAAAGGCAAAGCAAATTAACTTATATATTATAATTTTATCATAATTGTCTTATTAATAAATTTACAGCACTTTGGTTTAAACTTCTGTAGTTTTTAAATTAACTTTATTACTAAACTAAACTAAAGACTAACTAATTCCGATAACATATGCTGTTCTAAAAAGAAGTCTCCCGATTATTTTTTACATTTTTTGAGGTCATTTTCACATAACCATAATGTAAAATAACAAATAAACATCAAAATGCTTTATTTTATTTACTTACTTACTTACTGTAGGCCTGATACATAATTAATTACATTCGAAACCTCTTTGGTTTTGAACATTTTGTAAAATATTCATGAATTCTCCACAACACCTGCACACAAAAACTCATTGGTTCTGAATGAATCACAAATACTAAATAATATTTTGGCTTAAAATTGGCAAATATTCACTACAAAGGCAACAACTTAGGGGCAATTTTAATTTTGTACCTGTAGGATGCTTGCCATTTTCTGTATGCCTGAATATACCATTATTGAACAATGATTGTGCTTTGCATTGCAGCTCGAAACAACATAATTCTTCAACCACAGCAATAAAAATAAAGCATTTTGAAAACAGCGACAGGTCAAAACTGAGAATAAGAAGTGACATTTTTTGTAACGGTGGATTTAAAGTCAAGTGCTCTCGAAAGTACACTACACTTCAGCATTTAGACATAAATATAATACAGCTGCATTAGCTCAGCTCTGCTTTACTGCATTTAGTAGACGCCTACATGAGGCTGGCCTGACAAACCACATTTAAGAAGTTGTGATTTTTTACATTGTCCCTACTGCAAAACAGCACACATTCACAAAAACCTTGTGCTACTTGATTTCAATATCGGCGGCAAAGCCAGACGGAGTTTGATTAAACGGTCCCGCTTGGCCTGCAGTTTACGGTGAGGGATTGGGTTTCGCCTAAAATTAGCCATCACTCTTAATTTATTACCTCTATTGAGACGCGAGAGAGATGCCTGTTCGGCCTGCAAACGAACAGGGTCGAACGATATAATGTTGCGTTTTAATTCGTTGTGAGGCCAGCCCGTTATAACTTACACCTCCTCCTACTTCCCTCCTCTTTTTCATGAAGCGAGGGAGAGTGTTAAACGTGTGCAAGAGTGCTAGAAAAACACTAAAATCCAAAATAATTTTATGAGGCTAGGAAAACAGTTTCTCCCTGTTGGGTAGTTGACATTTTAAACTTATTTGTGGTTCCCGGTTTCGAGACTCAGAAGAGGCGAGCTGGCACAGACGCCATCCCGAGCGTTGTCTGGATCGGAAAAAATCCCTCTGGACTCACTCAAACCCTGTCAAGGGGAAATGAAAGTCAGGGAGAATTTACACCTGACTTTATGGGCGCAGGTCAATTGTGTGATTGCGTCTGGCTCGGATGGATTTGGACGCAAATCAGACTGAAGCTCATTACTGAAACACTACGTCTTTTCCCCAGACTTCTCATATCAGGGTGTGGAGGGTGATTGGATCTTCTGGATAAATAACACTCAATGGCCCTGCTGTGTGCTAGCTATAAATGACGAGGGTGGGGAAATAATGGGAAATATAAATACAGTAAATGAATATGGTTCAAAATGATGCTGACTGCTTACAACTGACTGTGAAACTTAAATCAGTGTAGTGTTTTTATTCATTTACTTTATTTATTTGACAGGGACAATGCAGAGAAACACAGTGTCAAAGCAAGCTTGTCACTCAAGTACTGCATTAAAAGTTTATAGCAAATGCTAATTTTCAACTCCTGTCCCTGGTTGGGCTTTTAGACACAATACAATTTACTATTTCAATTTAAAACAATGTAACATGATATATATAAACAACTCATGTACCTGGTTATACACAATAAAAGTTACACATACAATTTACCCGTTAAGTTTACATACTACACTGCCTCAAAAAAAAAGAAAGGAAAAAAAGACAATTACACACACACACACACACATATATACAAACATTCATACATACATACATATTTATACATATATACACATATATATCATATACAGCTCTTATCTACTTACAGTACATTAACTAAAAACGAGTACATCTTTGGTTTGTCTTTAACCAGTGATTTTAGCCTGGAAGTAAACACTTATGGTATTTTACTGTCATGGTTTGTGCAACCCCTTATGACTCGAGTGCTGCTTTGTCTCTTAATAAATGAACTTAGTGGCTCAGGCTATAAATGATTAATTTAAGAAAGGAAACACTGCTAATGCTCTCAAAATTCATTAAATTATATTTCTTACAGATGGTGGCGTAATGTTTTTTTTATTCATAATTTTTGTTGCTTGGTTGTATACAGAACCTATGCATTTGGTTGCAATGGGAATACTTATTGACGTACTGTGTTTCATATGACAATGGTTTATTGTGATGGTCCCCTTTAAACCTTCTGTTGACTACAATTAACTTTGAAACTACTTGTCAATGCAAAATAGGTTGACACATAGCTGCAAAGTTTATAGTCTAAAGGAGATAAAGTGTTATGAAAACAAGTTATCGAATGTGTGTGTGTGTGTGTGTATATATAGTTGTGTCCAAAATAAATAAATTAATTAAATAATTAAATGTAAGCTTACAACTCGCAATTAAAACTTTTTTTTTTAATTGCATTTTTTGTTAATATTTTTTTTTAATGAGATATTAACTCAAAATATTAACTCAAAAGTGTTTTTTTTTTTTTTTTTTTTTTTTTTTTTCTGCAAGAGTCAGATTAAATATCACAATTGCCTTTATTTATTTTAGCTTATTTCCGCTACAGGATTAAATAGGTAATTAGATAAATTAGATATTTACAATAACCATTTTTTTTTTTTAATCAGTGGCAAAAATGGGCTTCCATAGTTAACACAATTTGAGATGAAATCTCATTTGCTGAAGCGACCATGCAAATTTAGCTTGCTTTTACTTCTGTTGAATGTCATAACTTCTTTCAGTTATTAGACAATTCTACCCAGGGCTGTCTCTAGTGGGGTTAAAGGTGGTGATGATTATAGGGGCCCTTGGCTGAGGGGGGGCCCTCAGAGATCTCAACAGCTTAAAAAGCAGCACAGGACAGTTGTTGGGCCATTGATGTGCATCGTTACGAAAGCTTATCATTTGCACGTGTTTCTAAGCATTGCCAATTCAAACATTCAAAAGAGCATTCAAACACAAGATGCGGAAAAACTCGTGCGCCGTGTTCACTGTCCGTGCAGAGAGTCACGGCTCACGATCAACACCGAACTGAGCTTTCTTGTGCGTCCCTCTGTACCTGAACGAACAAATACAAACCACAGTTTAAACATGCACTTGCTCTTGACTGAATTACTTTTATAGTATTAAATCCACAATCAAACCAAAAATTATTCGGACAACATATTTAGTTTTTTACTTTTGGATGCAGGACACTATAGTTAATTTATGTAAGTGAGTATATCAAAATAAAGTAATCTGTGACATTATACCCACAAATTCATACAGTGGATAACCAGTAAAACATTTGGGACCAAACATTATTCAGAAACTTTGACCCGAGCATGTTTTGTCTAAGTGTTTTTTTCTTTAATAGTAATTGAGAGCTTTTAAAACCACACATTGAACAAAATGAAGCATTGCTCTGTCATTGGTTGAACTAAATAGGTATAATCTAATTGCGAACTTAAACAACTCACAGCTATTCAACCGAAGTCATTACACACACTTCTGTAAAGATATTTGACATTATCAAGATGAATTTGTTATTATCATATTTTATTACCATTTTCTAAATTATAGTTAATTAACTGTGATAATGTGAGAAATGTTTAAGGTGTCCGAAAACATTTTGGTTTGACTGTATATTTAATATTTATAGTTAAGACTATGCATTTAGTAAGTAGCACAAATAAATAGAACAAACATACAGATTAAACTGGTACAACCTGCACAAGGCCCCGCAAACCCCAGCTGTGGCCTACCGTTATGATCCAGCCCTAGTAACAGACTAGGAATGTGAGCGTTATATAATATACTACAGACAGATACTTTAACATCAAAAACAATTTTCAGCTGCGGTTAAATATAAATGTTCCTGGAGTGGAGGTGTTGGTTTTACTGAGCCCACCACATTTGCTATTTATTGTGGGTCCAAATCTGCGCAAAAGTCTTACTTTTCCTCTCTCTCTCTCTCTCTCTCTCTCTCTCTCTCTCTCTCTCTCTCTCTCTCTCTCTGTCTGTCTTGCTGTGGCCTATTCTTAGCAAGTGCTGTGGCCACTCTTGTAATATTTTTAAAGATTATTACCGTATTCAGTAACCCCTTTCCCCTCCGGCACTTGGTCAGGGGCTTTGCTCTTTTTTCCTGCATTTCTCTCTCTTTCTCCTCTACCTTTCTCTCTACAACGGTCTCTGGTTGTAAAATAATAGACTGTCAGCCAGCAAGAATTTGCCGGCCAAACAGTGCCGACGCTCCTTGACATTTGCTGAAACCTCATCCCGCACTCGCTCGTTTCGGGTCCACCCTCTTCGACGCTGCGTGTTTGTGCAGACAGAAACTCAGCAGAGCCTCCCTTGTGGAAAAGAAGTGCGCTTCATTGTACTGAATGCGTTGAATCAGTTAAGTGTTAAGTGCAGAGTTGGCTTTTATGACTAACACTTAAAGGGACAGTTCATCCAACAATAAAAAATTAAAAAAATGGCTCATTAATTACTCACCCTTTACTTATCCTTGTACAGTATGTTTGCTATATCATCAGCCATTCAAGGAACAGTAGTGTTTTGTGGTTTTCCTCCTCGAGATCAGAATCGTGTTTATATGGTTGCCATAGTTCAAACAACTGTGCACTGTTTGCTTCTTAGCAAGCAGAACAGCAAACGACAAGCCTGTGTACGAGAAGCAATTATATCCACTTGCACATTCGAAATAGATGGATCTCGACAGATTTGGCTCAAATACAGCATGTACTGAATAGTAAATGGACATACGTGGAAGAAAAATCTGTACATCTCAGTGGATGCGTTATAAACGTGGGCTTGTGTTTCCTAAAACAGGTCTTAACTGGCCAAAACCAATCGTAAGGGGAGCAGTCTCAGTGTTTTCATTGTTTTTCTTCTGCTGAGTTGAGGTGAGTGGTGTTTTGCTTTCTGGCCAACACCCGGCATTCCTGAGGTTGGTTCGGTGCGCTGATCCTGTGGCATGTGTGTTAGCACACACCGTCTGGACCCGCAGACTGCTGACTGGACCTTAGCAAACGCTTCTCTGCAGCAGGGTACAGGACGCGAAACCTCAAGAATACAGGCAAACATTAGCCGATAATACGGTTATTATTAGCGCTGTTTGAGTCGTCAAGCTTTCCCGGCTCCTCCCATATCAGTAATGAAAGAAAATTGCGCAGGATGCTTCATTATAGGGAGGAGATTCAGCTTAAGGTGAATATGTGGTCTGCGTGATTACAAACCTTCGTCAAAACATCATCATTTAGGAGCTGTTTTTAGCCGCAAAGCTCGAAATACACGAAAGTGCATGCGTCTTGTGTCATTTCAGAAGTGCACGGTAATTCATGACTTCTTCCAGTTTGGGGTCACTAAGATTTTTCCTGTTTGTTTTAAGGAAATTAATAATTGTATGCGTCAAGAGTGCATTCAATTTGCCATAAAAAAATCGAAAGAAATGTAAAAATCTAATAAATAAAAATACACACAAACAGAGCCAGTTCGGAGAGAAATAAAATGCACTGAAATTATTAAAATGCAAAAAAAAAACGAACATGTTATCTGTTTCTGATGCAGAAAAGCTAGTTCATGCATTCATGACCTCTAGACTGGACTATTGTAATGCACTTCTAGGTGGTTGTCCTGCTTCTTCAATAAACAAGCTACAGGTCGTCCAAAATACAACAGATAGAGTCCTTACTAGGTCAAGAAAATATGATCATATTACCCCAATTTTACAGTCTCTGCACTGGCTACCTATAATGTTCAGTATCAGTTACAAATGATCATTACTTACCTCTAAGGCCCTAAATGGTTTAGCTCCAGCGTACCTAACTAGCCTTCTACCACGCTATACCCATCACGCTCCCTAAGGTCACAAAACGCTGGACTTTTGGTAGTTCCTAGGATAGCAAAGTCCACTAAAGGAGGTAGAGCTTTTTCACATTTGGCTCCCAAACTCTGGAATAGCCTTCCTGATAATGTTCGGGGTTCAGACACACTCTCTCTGTTTAAATCTAGATTAAAAACACATCTCTTTCGCCAAGCATTTACATCCCGTGGTAACTAGGATTTACACAAGCTCCAGTCTGGATCCAGAACACCTGAGAAGAGATGATGCTGACCCTCAGAGGACCTCAGATGATGATAACCCTGAATCAACAAACAGAACTAACAAATATTGCTACATGTGTGACTGTATCATATAATAATTGCTGTTAATATTGTTCATCGTCTGGTTGACTACATCTTGTATTCATTTTTCTGAAAAATCCTGTCATTCGTGCACAAACTGACAGTCACCACTTACTACTAAATATTGTAGAAACGTAATTTTCTGTAAAGTTGCTTTGTAATGATTCGTATCATATAAAGCGCTATACAAATAAACTTGAATTGAATTGAATTGAATTAAATTAATAGTAGGCAAAAAAAAGAAAAAAAAAAAGAAAGAAAGTAGTATGTCTGAATTCAAAGAATTTGAAATGTACCCATAATTCTGAACTGTGCATTCATATATATATATATATATATTCTCCTCTCGGCAGACAGATTCAGGAGTTAAATCATTACTTTCTGCTTCAAATCACCAACCCCCCGCCTTCATACACACTAGCTAAAGATTTACAGTGGACATGAATGGACACACACACACACACAGAGAAAGAGAGAGAGAGACTGTGAGAGGAAGTGTGTTTTGTATGATGCTGTAAAGTGTGAATGGGAAAAGAATGATTACCTCCAGAGTAAAGATAGCTGTCTAAGATAATAACCCGCTGCTGTTTCTCCCATTAGATGTGTTTCACCCTCCTCTGCCCCCAGGTTCACCTCCACTGCTGGATGTTTGAACGTCTTTAGACATGAATTAAGAATGTGGGGATTTTCAGGAACAGATCAATGTTGGGATGTGGTTGCAGCAATGCCCTGTAGGACTGTGGTCTGTGCCTATATATTTCTATGTACTTTTTTGTCTTTCCAGTATTCTGGTCAATATATCATAAAACAAAATCAAATACATAAAATACAATAATAATTATTATTATTAATATTATAAGTTCATAATACCGTATAATTTATACTGTACATTATTATGCACTGTATATCTTGGTCCTGTGACCTTCTGTCAGTGTACTTTGCATACGGTTCAGACACAGTCATAACTCATAATCTCATACTCTGTCTATCTCTGTCTCTCTGAGTGGAATATAAACACTCGTTCATTTTCATCTGCTTTTATCATCCAGACGCTGAGAGGATCTGCTCTTGTTGACTTTCTCTGCCTCCGTAAAGAAATCATTCACGCTTCCCTCCATGTGTCCACAGGTGGATGAGTCCTCACCGGCTCATTACAAAAGAAAAAAACAAAACATTGCCTGGAATCATTTAATGCATCCAAATTGTGTAGTTATAGATATGCTTTTATTTTTATTTTTTTATTGTGCTGTGAAACATTTCCCAAAATAATTATTAACTGACATTTACTTAAAACAATTATGGAAATTAATTATATTCGGAAAATTCTGATATTTTTACACACAGTGTGCCCATTTATGACTTACCTTGTTTTTAAGTTTTATCTTTTATAAACATTAACAGAATGACGCAGCTTCATGTTCATTGTTCAATCTGTGTGCTCTTACTGTTTAAAGCCGAAAAAAATCCCTCAAAGGAAATGATCCTGTCAGCAAGGAACGCGGAAGTTGTGACGACGCTTTGCAGGGGACTTCCATACCTGTCCATTACAAGCCCTGATACTACAGTTAATGACCTCACATTCTTCAGAGATGAATGGAGATTTGGCTCAGCATATCAAAGTGAGAGTTTCATCTCAGACTTACTGGCAAAAAAAGCCCCTTTTATGATGACATGTCAGTAGTGGTTTGAGGCGGACAAATAGGAAATGCATTCATGCAATGCAACAATTGTCTCTCTCTAGTGTTAACTCTTTGCCTGCCATTTATGGAATTTTCCAGCAATCCATGTTTTCGCTGTTATACAGTAGGGGTGTATTACACACATCTGGAATATCTGTGCGTGCATTGGGATTTGTTTTACGATTTCAATTAATGTTATTATTATTTTTTTGTACATTTTATCTGAGAAATAATAAAAGGACACCTTTTCATTGATAATTTGTCTTTAATTACATTCTGTTTGTGGGAAGTCATGAAAAAATTGTATTGTGAAATCAATATTGTGAATCAAAGGAAGCATCGCTTACACACAAGCTATAACGCAATCATCAAACATTCAACAGCATATAAACCCAAACTGCATAATGTTACCGAATTAAATCTCAAACCCACAAAGTGCAAAAGGACTGTAAGAGTTTTTGGGGTGTTTATGGACTCAATCTGATTTGATCATGATTCTGAATCCGATCCAAATGCAGTCTTTGACAAAAACATGATTTTCTGAGCTTTTCGTTCAGAATGTTGCTTTTTTATGAAACTTTCAGGAGTTGTTTAAAAAAATAATGCATGGAGCTAGAATAAAATGGTTTGCTTTGTTTAAAAGCAAAGGCTCTGTTATTAGTATTATTGATTGATTGATTGACACATTGCATGTTCAGATCCAAAAATCTGAACTGAAATCAGATCCAAATGTTGCAACTTGAAAATAGTTAATAATATACCCTTTGTTTTCATAGTCGGGTTTATTAAGAATGCATGTTTCTGTTTGATCTTGAGTTAATAATTTCATCATTACAGCCTGGTCTGTCTGTTTCTTGGCTCAGACGTACACCCATTCCTCATCCAGCCTCCCGGTGTCTCCCATGTGTCATCCTGATGCCACTGGCCTATAATTTCATTCTTCCAGGAGTTCCTTTTCATCCCATGCGCAGAATATGACAAATGATTCTCGATCTCATTGAATTTGTAAAGGAAGGCTGCACTATAAACAGTCCTCTGACAAGAGAAAACACGAGGTGATTTATGTCGGACATCACGGCCCGCACTTTCCTCTAAGAGTACTGTGTTTTCCATTCGCCGGGAATTATTTTCTCTGCTCTCCGTCACTCGGATGATCCAATTGTTGTAATTTTTTCTCTGATGTCATCAACAGAGAACAAGAGGAAAATTATGCGACTGATACTAAAATATTTTGCCAACTCATTGCACTTGCAATACCGCTGGCAAAACAATTGATCTCTGGAAAGTATTGAGGTATTGAGTTGCTCAGACAGAAACTGAGAGAGAAATGGGGGAGGGAGAGAAAGCGTTGGAGCTACTTTCAGATCTGGCAGAAGAGCTGGAGGGTGTAGAAACCAAAATTGGACTCTGGGGTGGGGCCATCAAAGGGTCAATAGACGCAGTCGAAACCATTGTTGATCCTGGCAGCGGACGGGAGCAATGTCACTACAGGGGAGTCTTCCTTACTGAAGTGGATCAGCAGAGAATAAAACAAAACAGAATTGATAGCCTTTATGGCCCTCGCCGGAGCCACATTTCTTGCCGGGCTCATCGGTGAGCGGCAGTTTGATGACAGAACAGAGCGAGAAGGCCGACAATGTTCTGTAGGTCACAGACTCGCAGCGCTAAATGATTGCACACTCGCTTCTCATTTAGATTTCATCCGTGTTAGATGCGTCTCGCCGTCTGTTTTTCTGCTCGCAGGTCTGATAAATATTTGGGAAGGCCTGACGGCTTCATCGTCGCCAGTGATGCCAGGTGTCTCGTTAACATATTAGATCACACTAATCCGTTATCAGATGGGAGTTAATATTGAATCGTTCTTGCTGTTGCAGGCGAAACTTATGGGAAACACATTTTCTGAATTGCATCAAAGGCCAAATGGTATTTCAGTAATTCTTTTTTTTTTTTAAATGTATCGTTTCTTTTAACATGTTACTTGCTTTTTCTTTGTATTTATTTGTTAATTTTACGCTATCTCTGAGTAACAACTGGTTTTTCAAGAAATTTATATATATATATATTTTAATATGTATTTCAGCTGAATCAAAAATAAGTAGCAAACCCGCACACCGTCAATACTTGCTAATACTTAAACTTTATTTATAACACACAATGTTTCGGTCCACCGACCTTCATCATGCACTTGTAATTTCTTCTTCTTCCAAATGTAATAGTTTAATCGTTTAAAATGTTAAGTTCAAAGTGTCACTTGATGTTTCTTTGCAATTATTTGTGAAAAAATTACTAGCAATTTCTGAGGGTAAATTAAACAGGAAAAAACTATTTTCAGTTTTTCTTCTTCAACATTTCACACTTAATTCAATGCTACTTGCAATTTCTTTGCAATGATTTGAAAATGTACTAACAAATTCTGAGTGTAAATTGCTTTAACAAGAAAATACTATTTCAGTCTTTCTACTTCGAATATCACATTTAATTCAACATGTAACTTGTTGTAAATTTGAGAAATTTACTAGCAATTTTTTAAATTAAAATAGTTTCAAAGTAAATCCTACGCCAGTTGTTACTCAGTGCTGTACAAAACTGAGCCCACTTCTCTTCTCCGGAGGTGCATGACAGCTCGGTCCACAAGAGCACTGTGCTGTTATTGAGAGTGACGACTTCCCCCAGACGCCAGTCACATGTGATCGGGGCTGATCAAACCCGTCCCGCCATCATTAGCCGGACAGCTTTGATTTATGCTCTCAAACTCCTGACCCCAACCCCAGAGTCTTCTGACCCTTCACCCTGTCCTCCTTTACGCCCCTCCGACCGAAACACTTAGCGCCGCTCTTTACGAGTCCTCTAATATCATGCGTTGTTTGTTTTCCTCTCCAGTCGCTTTAGTTTGCAAAAATATTTTCTGTGACTTCTAAAAAATCTATGCTATCTGTGTGTATGACGAATGGTTCTCGGTCATATGGACAGGGTCCCGGGCGTAAACATAAACACTGGACCCGGTTGTTTGGCCAAGACTGGGCCATTTTGAGTGAAGAGGAAACTCGTGCCCCTCGTGAAGATTGACGTGTAAATATTGTCCCAGCTCTACGGCACCCCTGAGGTTTTGGAGAGTGTCTGTTAAGCTAACTGGTGTTGATGCTCATCACAGCCAGTTGTGCTGAAACCCAAGGTTTTGTTTTTGCTTTCTGGCGACTTCCTTATGATGTCTGACTTTAATGAAGTGTTGCGAGTTGATCGTCCTGGAGGCTGCATTCAAGCAGAAAATCTGGACTGGTCATTTTTAACTGAGACTATGGGTGAATACATTAGAAATGTGTCATTTTGCACAAATGCAAATAATTCTCTTCATAGGAATGCAAGAAGTGCAGAGGTCATGACCTCTGGATGTGATCAGAGAGAAACAAGTAGGCGGGGTTTGCAAGCTATTTAACAATGTTTGAGTGTGGAAATGTATTTATTTATTTATTGGCTGTTTGTAAGTATTACACATTTGGCATGAAATGCATCCCATACTCTGTTGTTTCAGTTTTTACATATTTATTTACTTATTTATTCATTTATTACTTTTTATTCAGAAAAGACACATTAGATTGTTCAAAAGTGATTTATATTACAAATAAATGAACTTAAATATGAAATAAACTTTAATGTTCTTTCAAAAAAAATAAAAAAAATCATACTAACCCAAAACTTTTGACCAGTGTTGACAAACTTTATTACTTACAGTTAAGTGATTCAGTACATATATTTACATGACACAACAACAACAAAATTGCTGTTGTCAGGATGTATATCTATGCCACACCTGCATATTAAAAAGTCCCCCTCTGCTGTGCTTGATTGACATGAAACCTACAATACAGTATTGCATCCTTTAATGTGTTTTATCAAGTGTTTTATCATGTACTGTATAAGAGCAAACATGCTAGAATAGGTGGCGTAAAAAAAATCTCAATCTATGAAACATTTGCCTGTAATAACATTTTCCCAGTCTTTCGTTTTCACAGATATTTCCCCCCGTCCTAGTGCGGGCTCTGGGAGGATGCATTGCACTGTGGGGTGCTGGAAAAACACTTGCTGTTCTGGGCGCGATTCTGGGTTCCTGAGCAAGCAAAAAAAAAAAAAAAAAAAAAAAAAACAGCATCAGCTTCACTGGAGCCAACTGTCGGGAACTTTTCAGGATTTTATTTAGCCTACGAATACTAGGAAATTGAAATGAAATTGAATTCTCCAAAAATACATGTCCTTTTGGCATTTCGTCTTTTACTGCATGAAAAAAAAATAATAAATAAAAGCCATCCACAATTGCAATATCACAGACTACATCCTAAATCATTTTGAGGAATCAGATGTTTGCCTGAAGTGACCTTTCCTTGAATAATTTTGTCGATGGACCTTTATGGTGAAAAGGCATGTTTAAAACATGAGTTAATTTAAAGAGTTGTGATTTAGGATCAGTGTGTCTCTGTGGTTGCAGAAGACTTATGACATCAAGAGGTTACCATAACAAAACTCTTCAAAGGGGACATTGAGATTCGTCTGTATTTCCCAAAGTAAGTACCTGTGTGCCATTACTGTAAGAAAGATGGTAAAGCCATCATCAGATTTAGCTTGGATTTTCAGTTTATCATATATGAGTGTGAGGATTAAACACACACAAATTGAATCTTTGTGAATCTTTACAGCTGCCTTTCAATCTAGTTTGTGAAGCATTGTGGTAAATCCACTGAGTATAATCTCACTGATTGGTTTGCAAAATTGTGGGATTGAAAATCCGCCAGTATGCCCAAATTCCCCATCCTTTATGCTTCACAGACACTCTAATACCTCATTGAAAATGGCACATGCAACCAATCAAAAATATTCTGGTAGGCCATTAGATGGTATCAGGTGATGTCTTGGCATGTGCTGCTACCCGGGAGGCAAAGTAAAGAGCTGAAAACCTGAATATTTGAGGATATTTTAGATTTTTTGTTTTATCATAAACATTTACATTACCTTATTGCTTCCAAAAACCATAAATGAGGTGCAGTAGTGCCCAGCATTCATTGCCTGGAGTCTCAAGTGCAACTTAATTTAAAAGAGATGCTCGGTCCATTGGCGTTAACCCAGATAAGCATGACTTTTTTTTTTTACTTTAGCAGAAATTAGAAAAAAAGAAAATAGTATTACAGTAAATCTAATAAATGGAACGAAGGTAACTTGTGGTTGGGAGTAGAGTCCAGGTTGCAGTCCAGCCAGGTCAGATTTCACCACCACAGACTTATTATCATTCAGCAGCTCTGAATGTGCCTAGTAGACCCAGACATTCGTTCTTTTTTATTTTCACAGGATTTGCAGAAACCTTTCACCATTTGTCAAAGGAAAAAAATATTAGGCCTGTCAAGCACTCACTTAATAATATGCAAAGTTTTAGTGTTTTACGAAACTGCAATATCTGGTGGCTTTGTCTTACATATAACATTAAGCAGTTTTTTTGTTCTTCTCCTCATTTGCGCCTTTTTGTCGTGCACTGGTATGGCGACTAATTTGATTAAGGTTACCTCGCACCTAACGCTGGGTAATGGGTGCAGGTGCGTGCCCAGGCAAGGTGTGAGTGTGGAGGATGTGCTCGTGGTGGTGGGAGAATTGATTGGATTTGTGAAAGTTTAATATATATGCAGACATTACACTTTGGTGGGATTTAGGTAAGGTCCATTTAAAAGAGTTTTGTCAGCAGTATGCATCCCATTAAAATTTGTGTTTGAAAAGGACTTTGGAGTTTCTTGAAAATGAAATCCATGTCATTTAAAATAACATGTCGGATAGAGATCTTTCTAATAATGTACTGTACATGAGTGGACTGAAAATAAATAAAAATTGAGGATAATTGAAGCAAGTTTCTATCAATGAAATATATGGATGGATCCATCTCTTTCAGTGATGGCCATGAAACGAGCGATCCCGCAGAAATGCCCGAGAGCTTTTGATCAAGTGAATCATCAGTATCTTTTTAAAGTTTTAAAGACTTTTGGTTTTGGGGACATATTTTCATCAGTGATAAAATTGCTGTATGATAATGCCACATGTATAATAAAGATGACAGGTGGTCTTAATGTCCCTGTCGAGGGGAAGAGGGGAATAAGACAAGGGTGCCCTCCTTCAGGTCAGCTTTATAGTCTGGTCATTGGACCTCTCCTCTGTAAGTTTAGAGAAACATTTATGTTGAATGGGACTACAGGTTAAGTTTGACCAAATTATACATTCTCAATCTTGTCCAGGAAACCGAGAGCACAGCACATGGTCATGGGATGTTCATTCACTAAAAGGATCCTGAAGGTCAGAGGCTTATTGTGAAATGACTAATATTTTACTCCTCAGATGTTTCAGATTTCCCTTTTTGATTGAAGTGAACTGCTGCGCACCTCTCCAGCGCTTCACCAAAGAGCGCTTGGAATCCTGATTATCATCTAAACAAGCGTAATGCTAGCCATTAGCTGATGGAAAGATCTGCTGTCTCTTTCTCGTCTTCCTCCATCGCCCGGTAATCCTTTCTGGGCTTTAACCTCCTGTGCAATGTCTTCCAAGCCTGTGTCAAAATTGTTTTGTGAACAAAAAGCAGTTCAGTTTCCTTTTGCGCGTGTAAGTGTAGCGAGCCAGATTGGTGAAGCATGACTCAACAAGGCTTTACAAAATATTTCCATGAAAACATTACAAAATAAACCAGTAGCTCAGGAGAAGACTTTCAGATGTTGAGAAACAAACATGGGATACAGCAGCAGGATTTATGTAGCACGGCCTCGTACACCAAACAATGGGTTCTGATTCTGAGACCGAGAGTGTGACAAATAATAATTAAACACTTCCTTTATGAAGACCACACTCACCGGTTTATTTACAATACAAGAGAATGCATGCATACAGAAAGCCCACGATATACATGCATTCACTATGTCTGTGATATTTACAACAAGTGATATTTACCAATGCATTTTACTTATAGGTTTTTACTTCTTCTTTTTTTTTTTAAAAAACAACAACAATAATAAAAAATAATAATAATATTAATGTGATATTTATATACACTGTGAAATTATTGCTAAAAGTTTTTAATAAAATAAAAAACATTACATTAGTCTTTCTACTTCAGAATGTCATGTTTAATTCAACGTGCTACTTACTGTTTCTTTGTAAGTCCAGAAACACATTACCTGAAGCCTTTATGTATAATGTAATTAAAATATCCATAATATACATTGTAATGCATTATATGTTTTCATAAATAATTGTAGCGAAAGTCAAAATGCATGATACTATTTAAAGATTGCTTGTTACCAGTAATCTGAGATTGGTTGTGTGTCATGTGTTTTTAATGCATTTTCTAAAGGTGTAACGATGAATAGATCTCAAAGTCGAGTTTTATAATGTATTAAAACTGTGGCTTTTTATTCATCAGATCATAACAATGCATTTTTATAATGCATTATAATGTGCATTACAGGGCAAAATTAATGCATTAAAAAAATAAATGTAACCGTAAATCCTACATCATTTTCTTTCTTTTTTTTTCAGTGTAATCTTACAGTAGTTTTGCATTAAATAAATGAATTAAAACGTGTGTGAGACAGTGTTAAGAAAGAAGTTGAATTGAATTGTTGCTCAACATTTGGTCTTCTGAATGTGCGGATTAGGGAAGTGTACTGTTTAGTTACATTACCGGTCAATTTAAGTCTCATTTGTATACATTTCACAGCTCTCTGGCAAACAGGTCTACAGTTGCAGCAGCATTCAGCAACATACAGTCATGGGACTTGTCAGAATGGTTTGGCCCACCAATAAAGCCGTGGTATTGAACACAAGCATGTCTTTATTTATGTTTTCCTTCTTCCTATACGTAAATACTGGCTATACATGATTTATATTTATGGATTGAGAAAGATGGAAAATGTTCTTCACCCATACAACAACTGTTAGTAAAAACATCACACTTACATTTTTCCACCAACAACAGCCAATGAAGTGAACCTTTGAGCTGTTCTTTTGTTGGCATGGCATGTTAGTGGTTAATTTCATGGAACTGAGGTATTTTTCTGCTGAATATATATACATATATATATTGATATTATATATTAGGAATAATGTTGGTACTCTTATGCAAAGCATCTGCTAAATCCATAAATATAAATGGAAATGAATGTAAATATAGGAAATGGCTCATTTAAACCTAATGTGAATCAGAACTGCTCTCTTTCTAGCAATAGTTTTACTAATGCATGTTCAAATAAATGAAATAAATGAATTTGAATTTGGAGTTGCACCAAAGAGCAAATTGTGGGCTGGAGACGCTTCACTGTGCTTCAGGCGTTAGCGCCGTTCTAGCCTAAATAAATGACAAATGAGGGCTTTCACACGGTCCGTTTGTGCTGGCGCTGGTACATCCACTACAGAGATGAAGCTGACGAGAGACGAAACCTGGAGTGAGAGCAGTAGAAGTTGTTTATATCAAAAAACTGCATTTAAAAGGAAACAAAAATCATTATTTAGATGCACAAACCTACAGTATGACTTCATACAGCCCCTGTCGGTTAGCAACAACCTCTGCTTATCCACACAATTAGAGTAATTTCCTTTAACAACGGTCATGTTGGTTGAAGGGAGGACGAGAAGGAAAGAGAGTGGGAAAAACCTGGAGTAATGGGAAATAAAAGGGAACGTTTCCAGGAGGAGGCCGATCCGTCTGCTGTGGGTGTTTTGACTGCAGTCGGACTGAGGACTGTTTTCTCTCCTTTCAGACATAATTTCCCTCCAACAGCAGCCTGCCTCGTCTGCCAGAGATCAGTGCGCTGTTACTGAAGAAGCTCTTCCACTCATCCACACTCAGCTTTCTGCTGGTCTGAGATCAGTTTAAAACAGCTGCTGCTGGAAAGCAAGTTTAATACTGATAAAACCCAAAAGTTTGAAATGTAAAATAATAAATATATTTATATTTAATTTTAATTCACTATATTATTTATATTATACTGTTAAATGTTAATTGTGCTAATTCAAAACTTATGTTTTTTAAACTTTAAATGTAAATCATGGATATTATTTTTTGTATTTTTAGTGAATACTTATAATATTATATTAATATTGTATATTAAATATATATATATATATATATATATATATATATATATATATATATATATATATATATATATATATATATATATATATATATATATATATATATTTATATATGTGTGTGTGTGTGTGTGTGTGTGTGTGTGTGTGTGTGTGTGTGTGAGATAAATGTTTATAGTTATTTATAGATATTTAAAATATATTTTATATAATTGTAAATATATATTTATATATCTAATATTTAATTTAATTATATATTAAATCTATCTGTCCATCCATCTAATCTCATTTAATTTAGATGCCAATTTTGCTAATTTAAAACATTTTTTTTAATAAAAAAAAAAAAAACATAAATAAATAAATTAATGCAAGAATGTATGAATGAATGAGTCCTGAAATTCTCCCCCATGTTATGTTCATATAAAAACTTTTAATATTTAATTTAAATATAGATAGATAGATAGATAGACAGATAGATGCATGTTGCATTTCATGTATTCTTACTTTCTCAAGCATGTTGCATAAAAGAAAGTAGGAAAAGTTCAAGTTCACAGGGAAGCTGTGAGTTACACCCCGTCCCACATCTCACACCTGACCTTCCTACTTCCTGTTCCTTTCTGCTCCTTTCACACCCTCCCACACATTTGACCTTTGACCTCAGGAGCTCAATAATGAGCTCATTTGTACTACAATACCGAGGCCCCATCAAATAGCAACAGCGAGCGATGGTGAAAAGAAACTTTTGTCTCTTCCTTTTTCCCATACCTTCCTGAATATTGACATCGAATTTGCTAGGTTTTGTTCCAGTTCATGTTTTATAACCCTCATAAAAGTCACACTTGGTAAAAAGAATAAAGATTCAGTGGCACTAAAATCGTAATAAATGACCGGAACTCCACATTCAGACTTACAATGGAAAATAAAAACGGACTGCTTTAAAAAGGCTGATCTCTGCTGCTTTCCATGTAGAGGATCTGCTGACACATACACTTACACGGCCAAACTCTCACTCCCTCCTGTAAGCGTGTTATCAGCCTTCAAATGACCAGTTATAAATGAACCTGCCCCAGTTCTCTAGGTGGACTCTATGAGGCTTGATGCCAAAGAGAGAGGTGCTACATAATGAAACCACGCTGATACACCAAGTAATTGCTAACAGCAACAGAGCCGTGGAAACCGCAGAAGTGCGGACCCAGACACCGCCGAACATTTTTAATGAAAATAAATGGGAAGTCTGATTCGCGACCCAGAGAGGAGAAGAAAAATGTGTGCTTTTCCTCCAAGCCCATTTGCTGCTAATTAGAAAACATGTCACTGATTTGAGCTGGTGTAAACACTGGCCCATCTGACTTTCATTACAATAAAGAAATCAAATAAACTCGGAGCCAGCAGGAACAGTAGTAACTCCACGCTTCATTACAATGCAACATGGCCGACTCTACATCATGAAGTACTTAGTACATCTAATTACCAACCTGGACCCTTTCGATTTCACTACCATAAATATACAAATAATAATAAAAAAGATTTCCTCAGTACATAAAGCTTCCAGATCAGAGCTCTGCACAGACAGGCATACATTACAGCATCTGATCATGCCTCCTCCTGATAATATTATATATAGAATTTAGAAACGCTTAATTGCTTCTTTGTATTGTGCATGAATTATTTTATTAATATTATTTCATAATATTATATCTATTATGCATTTAAGTATCTGCATTTAATCAGCTACTTCCATATATGAAAATTGTATTATATATTATTATTTTATATACATAGCACACATACATCGTACTTTCTATTCTAAGAATCCTGAAAAATAAAATATATCAAAGTTCCCACTAAAATATTTGTCAGCACAGCTGTTTCCAACATTTCTAATAATCAGAAATGTTTGAGCATTAAATCAAATCATTATTTGACACTGAAGACTGGAGGAATGATGCTGAAAATACAGCGGCACATCACAGAAATAAATTACACTTTAAAACATATTCATATAGAAATGAACTATTTTAAATTGAAGTAATATTTCACAATATATTGTTGTTACTGAAAAAAAAGTTATTTTAAATTATAATACTTTTTCACAACATTTCACTATATTCTTGATCAAAAAGTAAACGCAGCCTTGATGAGCAGAAGAGACTTCTCTCAAACACATTAAAAATCTTACTGATCTTTGGAACAGCATGCATAATACAAATTATTTGGATAATTAAATGTTTATTGAACCTGGGAAGGTCGATCTTTAAGAATGGTTTTTTTGGCTGTTTCAGCATAAAGACACTCAGGGGCACCTCTGGCGTCTGCGTACTCACATATACCATAAGGATCCAGATTAAACATCACATTTGATGCCTTGAAAATGAAAACATGCTGGAAGTATCCAAATAGGATTCTCAGATTTAGAAACCCTCAACACTATGCACTGAACTTATTCATTCCCAAAAATGTGACTCCACTGATGTTAATTCTAATCACAGAGGATATTGTCTGGATTCAGTTCTGGGTTTCAATGACATTGGTTTGGCCGTGTTTTTTTGTTGTTGTTTTTTTTTAGCAAAAAATGACAAATCTTACAGCAGCTACACCCAGTCATTACAAAAATGACTAATCTGAGTATGTATTACAATAAAGTGTGCTACAGATTACAACACATTCAGTGTTTGCTTTCACTGGTGCATGTGTGTGTGTGTGTGTGTGTGTGTGTGTGTGTGTGTGTGGGTGTGTGTGTGTGTGTGTGTGTGTGTGTGTGTGTGAAGCCTGATGCATCTCCATCTTCCTCTCTAATGCCACATTGATCCTGACATTGTTTTAAATAAATAATCAGGTGTGCCAGAGTTATAGAACAAAATCTTTGCCTTTAACAGTGCAACATTGATTTCATTGTTCCACCTATTATAAGTGTGCACAAAACAATATTTTGTAAAATAGCTAAAATAAAAAATTGCAAGGTGCAATACAAACAAATAAATAAATGTTATGTGTAAACTACAAATCAAAAATTTGCATTTAATTATATGGATTTAATCAGCTGTGTTCATGTATTATTATTATTATTTTTTTATCCTGCTTAAAACAGTCTATCATTTTTTTAAATGGCAAAATAAAATGATGAATTACATATATATATATTAATTCAGGCAGGCCACATTAGTCACGCTTGCATCAGCCAACATTCAGCTGTTCCTGACGTGTACCAATCCAGTTTTGACACCTATCACATGCGGTCTATTTAAATTTCCATTCTTCAGCGTCTCTTCCATCACATCGCTGCCATTGCACAGTCACACATTTGCTTTAAGCTTATTAAGAAACATGCTTGTTGCACATCCTCGATTGCTTATATTGGGGTGATGCTTCCCCCTTAATGTGATTTTACAACATGTTAGACACTTAAAATTGGATAATATAAAAACTGCCATTGTATTAGACTGCTGCTGCTGCTCCTGCTGCTAGGGGTGTATGCTTCCACCGTACATTCAAATATTTGCATAAGCAGCTTAAGCAACATGCTTGTTGCATGCTTCCTTTCTGAGTTGCTTCCCCCATATAGTATTAAGCAACATTTCCCATTGCTGAGTATATATTCAATGTACACTATTGTTTTTTTATGAATACTTTTATTCAGCAAACACAAAAATTTCACAATATAACAGTAATAAGATTTACAATGTTAGAAGCATTTTTGTTATGAATAAATACTGTTCTAATTATTTTAAAGATTAAAAAAAAAAAAAAAAAACTTATTACAATTTAAAAAAGTTGGTTTTCACTAATGTGGATCACACACCTGGATCCAGTGCTGTAACCCTGCTTTCCTCCAGTCTCAGCTCCAGCTGTCACTCCAGATTGAGTTCAGCGCTCCTCAAATCGAGTTTGTTCCGCTGTTATGACTGCAGGTGCGGGAGGGTCTGCGTTTGTCCAGAATGTCTGACGTGTTCAGAGATCGTCTGATAGAAAAATGCCACAGTGTTGGAGTGCTTCTATTTTCATCAAACGGATGATACACAACACCTCAGGTAGAAGAGAAGGGGATATTTTTTAAGACTGTATACCTTGAAACACAGACAATATGAATATGCTCTATATTTGTTCCTATATATAAATCATCTTAAACCAACCTAATCTGGTTGGTGGCCGAGTCTGGACAGGATGATCTGGTTTGCTGGTTTTAAAGGGGTTTTGCAAACAATCTTAATACCATACAATAATCAGAATCAAAATCTGTTTAAATGATCAGTAAGATGCATGATTGATTGATTGATTGATTGGTTTAGTTAGATTTATATGTATGTATTTGTAAGTAATTTTTATTCTTTTTAAGCTTATTTTTTATTATTGTATGTATTTGCTTTTATTTTTAGTTTAATGTATTGTATATACATTTCTATTGTCAGTTTAATTTGGATTTATTTATACATATGAATGCATTCATCCATTTATTTATTTGTATTATTGTAAGTTAAAGTTTTATGCATGCACACATTTATTTATTTTATTATTTTTAGTTTAATATGTATGTATGCATGCTTGCATCCATTCATAGTTTAACAAAAATACTTGTTGTGCATTGCTCGAGAGAAGTTGTTTGACAACTAATTTCATGCAACGCATATTATTTATTGCTTGTTTTTTATTGTATAATTTATTTATTAATGTATTTAACCAATATTAAATACTTGCGATGGAAAATGTCTCTTAAAACTCTTATAAATACAAACAAACATTGCATTGCTTTGCAGGTTGGCTGACACATGACCATTCTCATGACTGGGAGAAGGAAGGAATGCCACTAAAAAAATAAGCTTTATAGGACATTATTGAATTCATTTGGTGAAAATGGAGGCAATCAAACATTAAACTGAACAAAATTGCAAACTTCTGAAATCTTCTCCTTATTGAGCTATATCTGATTAGATCAACCCAAAATGTATTTTGCATTTCTAGCAGTAACATATATGGAGCTTTGAGCCCATTTCCAGTTTCTTAAGACCTCTGTGAACCGATATTTTGTATTTTAGGGAGCCATAACCACAGATTGGTGCTCCATGAGACTGATCGTTCCTGACTACAGCTCGCTCGCCTTCAATCCCACCCTAACTCTGCATTACAGTGCACCGAGACAGAGAAACAGCAGCTGTCCTGCAGGCCTGCAAGCAATACGGATGACCTGGGTATGATACCAGCACAGCCCCACAAACATAATGCCCATAAGCCCTCAATTTGTTGGGGTGAAGGTGGAGAAATGGTATCAATCAATACCGGGGAGGTTTCGCTTCAGAATGAGTGCCTTGACTGCAAAAGTGAGGTTCTGGGCATAAGGGGGGCTCATATTTTTCTAATGGGGGGTTTGTTGAATTTAAGGCCTGTGACTGACTAGAGTCTGACAGCTCTGGAGACTGACACCTTCACTTTTCTCTGACAGGCGAGTGAAAATTGCAAGCAGTGCCCCATATGAGCACCGAGGGGGGAGACGTGACACACATTGATGTGTGTCCTTATACATGACACACTACTGCTCAAAAGTTTGGAACCATTAAGATTGTATAATGTTTTTGAAAGAAATCTCACCAAGGCTGCATTTTTACAGTAAAAAATACAGTAAAAGCAGAAATATTGTGAAATATTATTACAATTTAGAAATGGCTGTCATCTGTGTGAATATATGTAAAAATGTAATTGAGTGTTGTGATCAAAGCTGAACTTTCAGCATCATTACTCCAGTCTTCAGCATCACATGATTCACAATGTTACATTTTATACAAATGAATGCCTAGGTGAACACTTCTTTCAATTATATATATTTTATATATATTCCAAACTTTCACCCATTTATTGTGTAGTTATAATGTGAGAATTGGTATTTGACAAAACTGGGATTTTATTTCATCCCCAGATCAGCCGAACCCATCTAAATATTCACATTAGAGATGTACAAAATCATTAGTGAACGCCTTTTTAGAAATGAAATCTCCAATCAGTTATCAATAACAAGCCTTCACTTTCTCTTGGCATATAAAATATCATATAAAAGAAAACGAACAGTTGAGGAGGAGACGGAACGAGTGTGACATTGTGTTTTAACAGGATCTCTATGACAAACTACATTCACACAATACTGCATTTTTAAAAGTGTGAATGAAGATTAGAAAGACAGAAATATTACAGGATCTCTCCTCACACTTACTTTTCCAATTTTGTCTAAGCTGTCCAAACTCCTTAGCTGGCCTCTCCAGAAAACCGTATGGCCACTGTCAAATTGCAGCAAAATATGACTGATTACCTTCATTTCGCCCATTTCGGGATTTGGCGTGCACCTCTAAATTGTGTATTCTTTCCATGGCGCCAAACTAACCACCCTACCTGTAATTAATTTCCTTTTATTTATACTGCTCAGACTCGCAGCCCTCTTGCGCACAAAGTGCCCCTATAGTCGACAGACAGATTTTTATTTAATCATAATGCAATGTCGCCTCATTTCGCTCATTTAACTTTTGTCACAGAGTCGCTGGTAAACAGACACACTGTGAGAACACAGTATGTGAACTTCTTTTGTCCATTTCTGATTTAAAGGCTGAAATTATGCTCATCAAGGGCTATTGGAGGGTAATGTTGGTGAAAGAACGTTGGGTAATATGAAGAAACACTGAAATTCCCTATTTGCTTAGTTTTTTATGCATGAAGGGCTTGTCACAATCAGACGAGTGTTGAAAAATAAAGGCTTGGATAAAAGCGTTCACATTTCTGATGAAATGGAGCATGTTAAAGTGCTTCTGGTGGCTTTGCATGCTCTGTAAACTCTCAAAACAGCACATATCAAACTGCTGGCGACGTATATTAATCTTTTCATCTCATGCATGTTATTGTGCATCAAATAAATATACACTTGTAGAATAAAATAAATAAATATATGATGCATTATAGTTATTCATAATGTACATTATAATAGATTACATATTTTTATAAATGATTGCAACCATATTTATGCTTTATGATATATGCATATTGCTGAAATTGGTTGTCATGTGATGTAATGTGTATAAAGTGTAATAACTCTGGCTGTAATAACTCTTATAATGCTTTGCATAATCTTATTAATAATGATATTACAAGGTATAATAATGCATTATAAATATATATATATATAGGATTTTAAATATGCCATAACTAATGTTGTTTTCCATTTTTAGGATAAGTCTTGAAAACACTTGCCCTCTTCTGCAGAGAGCAGTCCTGCACTTGTTTACTTCATACTAAGGTCTGCTCCGTGGCAGAGCCATCAATCTATCATCTCCATAGTAGGTAAGAAACAAGGGTGGAGGCTGAACTCAGAATTAGGGAGGCGTGTGTGTGTGTGTGTGTGTGTGTGTGTGCGTGTGTGTGTGTGTGTGTGTGTGTGTGTGTGACGGTAGACAGACACTGTCTGGCCACCACACGCAAGGGAACATCTGATCAGGGAGCAGCTGTGTGTAAGGTACAGTGTTATTCCAGCGTGTCGGACTGAAACAGCAGTGTGGCAGCTCATTCATTACGGTCAATGCCCCTCCAACTGTTTGTGTGTGTGTACGTGTGTGCGTATTCATCATAGAGTAGCACTATAAAGTTTCTTTCTCCACTGACCTTCTTCATATTTAAAAGAATCTCACTCAAAAATGCAGGTGATATGTCTGCCATGTGTCATCAAACTTTGCAGTTAAACAATGATAAAAGAATATCAAATTAAAATAGTACAATTTTATTTTTATTATTATTAAAGTGTTATTATATTATTATTTTATTTTAAACGTCTTATTTTATATATATATTTATAACAATTGAATTCAAACTATTATTTAATCGTGCTCTCTGACCAATTCATGTTTCTTTATTAAATTCAGCAATAAAAATTATTTGATATTGAGTAATTATCATATGTGTGTGTGTCAGTTGTTTACACTCTTAAAGAGTTGGATTATCATGCTAAGCATGGACAAAGTTTCAAAAAACTATTTGGACATATGACAGAGTAGTTCTGTGCCAAAAATCTTACTTCAGGGTTCGTACAAGTGTTCTTTTTTTTTTTCTTTTCGTGGCTCTTCATGATACAGACGGGGGTGGAACTCCTTATATGGGCATTTCTCTCTATGTTGAGGGAACCACATGTTTTTCTCGTGGCCACGAGTTTAATGCATAAACAAACCTACATGACTATAGCAATTAAGTATTCATTATAATATTTTATTTTGAATTGCAATATTATTATATTATTAATTATAGAAAATATTTAATTATTTAATTATTATAATAACCATATGCCTTGGCTACGGACTTCATTACATGTGATAGTCAGCATTCAAATGAAGTTTATCATGAACAAATAATAAATTGAAGGAATAGTTGTTATAATAATGAATTAATAAATAAATTAATTTGTGAATGAAAACACAACATGCTCATTTATCATCACATCACATCAAAACTTTATTGGAATAATTGTCAGATAAATGATAAATGAGCTTTACAAATCTGGGGCTAAGCAAGTTTCTGATGGGGCTTTTCACTAGCACGTAATAAAGTTCTGTAGCAAAAGGCGTATGTTTAAAGTAATAAATTAATAATACAATATTTTATATAATAAATAATATAATATTTTCTTAATTCAGAATAAAATAATATAATGAATACATCTCTGATAATCTCAGGTTGCTTTGATCACGCAGGTTAGTTACGCATGAAACTCGTGGCTACGAGAAAAACATGTTATTTCTTCAACATAACATCTCGAGGCCATGACATAAGGATGTCGTTACCTCGTCAAAATGATCTCGTGGCCACGACAAAACTAAGTGAACCGACCATGTCTCCTCAAGAGCACCGTAGTTTTTGGTTGTAAGGTAAAGATAACTTTGTTTAGCTTCCTAAAGAACCCAGCTTTATGTAAACAGTGAACACGGTTTGTTTTTCCGGTGAAGCAAAGGAGTTTCACAAGTATGTCTGTTGACAAACGTTTCATAAACAAGGCCCAGTTCGGCGCTGGATTTGCACATCATTTGATTCTGAAAGCTGGTATAGCAGTCTCAGCTATAAAAGATCCCGGTCATTATTCAGAACTGGAGACGGTAAGTGAAGCACTATTAAATGTCTGTTTTGTTGGCATTGGACACTCTTTAGCTCCGCCCACGGTGCGTCTTTTTCCGGAGATGATCATAAAGCTTCATCTTTCTTTTACAAAAATGATAAAACTAGACTTTTTGGAGATATGAAGGATGCAGTACTACTCTATAGGTAAATTACTCAAGATTAACATGAGATTGGGTGAAACTGTGTGTGTTATGCCCCTTTTAAGGCATATTCATATCAAGGTGCGGTCCATTTACTGTATGATTCTGTAGCATGACCATACCGTGTTGACGTGGTCTATACAGTCCTCAAACATTGCATGTACATGTATTTGTGTTTCTCTGACCGTTGTCCATAGATCCCACCTTGATTGGTTGATTGTCTACAATGCCTGCGCTCTATTGGTCAAAAAGTGTTCAGTCATTATTATCAGCAATTAGAAAAACAGTAGGAAAAAGAACCTAAAACCCAAACAAAAGTTTAGATATCCAGCGAACGAAGACGATTGGTCACCCTTTAGGAGCCAATAAATATAAGAACAGCTTTTGATAGTGAAAAATCCTATTAACCACTACATCTGCTTATTAAGAGACAACAGATCTAGATGTTACAGTTGAGCATGAACACTAAGTAAATATTAAAAAAGTTATAGGAAAACAATACATACATTTTCATAAAATTACTTCTAAATATTAACCAAAACACAGTTAATTCATCAAATTAACCAGCAATTATGACTTACACAACCAGTATTGTATAAAGTGCTATACAAATAAAAGTGACTTGACTTATGACTTTTTTTTTGACGAATGAGTCATAAAATATGATGCTCATTGCTCAAAGAAATGTCAGTTATCATTACTATTACCAGGTCTATACCCTGCACACCCCACATTTTCTAAACGTGCTCCCCAAACAGCGTAATTAGAGTATCCTGAGTTAAACCAATGATGTTCTCCTCACAGGACACAAGACTGATAGGTATATCACCGCTGTAAGGCTACAGAGCTGAAACAGACAGCAGTCTTTATGATGACTTTTCCAGTGGGTGTCAGGCTAGTCTCGAGCACTTTTCCTCTCTGTTATAGGTTTTGTGTAGTCGATGTCTGTGGCATGCATGGATGCATCTCACTGGAGTCTGCTCAGTGTATCTGATCCCTGCAGACTGGGAATACGGATCTGGTTTAAAGTAGACTGCCAGAGTGCTGAGTTTCTCAGAAATCAATTACTGTAATTGATGAAGGGAGAGGTCGGTACTATCGATCATGAGAAACTTGTGTGTTTGTGTACAATGGAGTGACTAAATAAACACATGCACAAAGTTAAAGCTGTGTTTACTTGGGAAGTACAGCACTCAGCAGACTTTAAAAGGATAACTGTGAATTATGAGCAGCTTTTTTTTCAATACATATATATATATATATATATATATATATATATATATATATATATATATATATATATATATAATGGGGCTGGTAAGCGATAACATTTTTTAATTCAATTAAATACATAATCAGTCCCTCCAGAAAAACGCGATTATGCGATCGCTTGATTTAATGCATAATCAGCCAAAGGCCGCATATTTATGCGGGGTCGCATTTTTTCAAATACGCCGCTCTTTTGCCGCATAAATTACCGATGACTGATTACTGAACCTTATGAAGTGACGTGAACATCATCTGCAAACCCCGCAGTGAAACCAGGGTGAAACTTGAAGCGCGCAAATCATTCTTTTTTGCCAACAAAAATAAGCGCAAAAGAAAGCGCAAAGCAGTTTCCCGATTTGTTACATGACAGTGGAGCCAAATTATATTGCGAGAACTTGTGAAAACTGCAATTTGATGAAATAGAGGGGAAAAAAGGTGATTCCCCCAACACCCCCTTCTCACTAGGCTACTAACACTGTTGTAGCTTCATTCAGAAGTTGATGCAACTTTACAGTTGTAAGATTGCACTCTTTTGTTACAGAACAGTGGCAAAAACTTACAGTTGTAATTATATTAGTAGTATGTAAAATAATTTATGTTGCAGTAAGAGATTGCAACTTAAATATTCTGTGATTTAGTATGCTCGCTTATCATAGGAAGTAATAAGAAATTACTCTTTACATTAAGGTAGTAGCCTAGTGAGAAAAAGGTGTTGGGGGAATCACGTTTTTTTCTCTTTTTCATCAAACCTCAGTTTTTGCAAGTTCATGCAATTTCATCGCATAAATTGCAAAAATATCCTGCATATTCCATCGCATTTTTTAAGAAAACGTGCCGCAAAATCAAGGATTTTTGCCCACAACAATCACAAAAAAAATCTGTGTTTTTTCTGGAGGGACTGCATAATGTGCTTTGTCTATCTTCTGGTTGGCTAAATTGAGCAAAACAGACAACATTGTGTCTAAAATAACACAATATTAATTTACTTAATGAACTGTTATATAAGTTATATAATAAACTGTGTTAATGCGATATAAATAATGAAGCATATTCTACATGAGATAAATGATGAGTTAAATCCCATTGATTAAAAACCTGTTAAATGCTTCATTGTACTGGTCAACTTCAGCACACAGCTCAAAACAGAAATGCAGAACATTAATAACTACGCTACTGTCATATCCATAATGTTATAATGAGAGCACCATTGTAAAATATGCTGTGAATACTTAGCGTTTAGCTGACGTTTAATGTTAACTATCTTTTAATGAAAACATTAAGCATTATTTACCCCGCTTGGATCTGTTACACATGTTCCCTATGTTAAATACATTCATAATGTATCTTTCCCCATCCGCAAACATTTGATTGGACTATCAGTCGAAAATTCAAATTTGACTATGAAAATCCATGGTCGGGGACACCTCTAGATAAGTGCGATGAATTTATAAAAATTGTAAAATGAAGTCACATTCAAAATGCAATCAGTTAGATCAACTTTGAACTAAAATGGTGCAATTAGAATGAAAAGAGTTTAAATTTAATTTGATTAAAAACATAACTTAGAGGTTCATTTAAGTTACCTTTTTAATTTACTTTTTCTCTGAGGTGGAATCAGGCTTCAATACATCTCAGAAAACCCCTCAATGGCACGTGAAAAATAAACAAACTTTTGCTGGTCACTTTACATGTCAGTCAGACAGTCTCCGTCAGTCTAAGTGGGGCATTCCTGGACAGAAAGTGCTGCAATGTGCACCAGACTTTATGCCATTTATCAAAAGTCATGCTACACGAGACTACCGCTCATGCACAATATGCAACTCTGAGCGATTTTTTTGATTAGAGCTGTAAATCTTCCTGCCTGGACAGAGTCTGTGTAAAGGTGTCAGACATAAAGATCCGTCTCCTTCTGGCTCTCCTGAAATGATTACACTTCTTGGATCACTGTGCGCTGTAATTCTGCTGTCTGTCCAGACACAGATGGAACAAAGATCAGAATTTTTTTTGTTGTTGTTGTTTCAGCATTGGTAACATGCACAATGTGCCAAAATGTGAGTGCAAGTGGTTACTGCCATAAAATGTGAGTGCAAGTGGAGTTTTATGGCAGTAACCTGATCCATGGAATCAATGTTAATGTGTTTCTGATCTACATATATGATGTTTAATTTAAATATAATTTTAAGGAACATTTAAGTAGTCAAGGCGATTTTTTTGGAACTTTCTGCAATTATTCTCCCATTAATGTATATATTTTAAGATGGTATAATTGTGGTTTTATAGATTCTTGATGCATTAGGGCATGATTCTATGCAAAGCATAAAACTGGATCTGGAAATACTTTATGTTGAGTGTATGTAAATAGATTACATGGATATTTAGATACACATTTCTTTGAAATACATTCCATTTTAATTCTGCTTTCTTTAATTTCAGATTCAAAATGCAATTCTATTTGCATTTGGGAATTTAAAAGGTGTCCTCTTGGATGATGGCTGACAGACATCACTATGTTGACCAGGCATCATAGTGGAAAATAAGAATATGTTTTTAATGATATAATTGTTTTCAGTGTTTTGGCAGATTTGGTAGACATCACCCAAGCCTAGTATCTTCAATTCAGTGCTGCACTTCTGCACAACCCCGTCTTGATCAAGTTCCCGCAAAATTATAATGATATTTAAATAATTTTGGCAACATTATGCATTTTTTCTTGTGGTCCTGGTTTTTAGGGGATAAGGGAGCAATCTTCTGGTCTGGCTCTATTTCTGCTTAAATATAAACAGTCCAGTGAACAGGTGGTTGGAGGATTTTTCTACGTTGACATTTGGTTGCAATTAAGTGTAATATGGGATGTCACAGTCACAGCAAAACTTTGCTGGATATCTAACTTTTAATGTTTGTTTTAGAGATTCATTGTGGCATGTGGTTTTTACTGTGTGGCTATGGTAAATTAGGGAAATAAGTCATTATGGCAATGACTTCTACAGGGCATAAGACATTGTTTATTTTACAGCATTTTAAAGTGAAATTCATGTTATAATCGGTTTGCAATATTCATCAAAATCATCCAGTTTGTGTCTATACACCAATTGCAATGCATTAGAACATGTGCATGTTAAATAAATGAAGAAAAAATTACCCCAAGCCACAAAATATACTCAAGATTTCATAAAAAAATTACCCAGAAAAACACATTCATAGCTAGATATTCGTATCAATCTTTCTAGCAAGCAGTCACAACTATATTGTGTGTTTTTGACGATTTAGGAACAATTCAATCCAATTCAATTAAAGTTTATTTGTATAGTGCTTTTTAGGATACAAATCATTGCAAAGCAACTTTACAGAAAATTAAGTTTCTTCAATATTTAGTAGTAGTTTAATAAGTGGTGAGTCAGTTTATGTGCATATGACAGGAATTTTCTGAAAACGAATACAAGACGTAGTGAACCAGACGATGAACAATATTATCAGCAATTATTGCACAGCATGATGCAATAACACTTGTAGCAATTTTTTGTTAGTTCTGTATGTTGTTTCAGGGTTAGCATCATCTGAGGTCTTCTGAGGGGTTGGCATCATCTCTTCTCAGGAGTTTTGGATCCAGACTGAAGCTTGTGTAAATCCTAGTTAAGAAAATAGAGAAAATAAATAGAGACATGAATGCTTGGCGAAAGAGATGTGTTTTTAATCTAGATTTAACCTGAGAGAGTGTGTCTGAACCCCGAACATTATCAGGAAGGCTATTCCAGAGTTTGGGAGCCAAATGTGAGAAAGCTCTACCTCCTTTAGTGGACTTTGCTATCCTAGGAACGACCAAAAGTCCAGTGTTTTGTGACCTTAGGGAGCGTGATGGGTTGTAGCGTGGTAGAAGGCTAGTTAGGTACGCAGGAGCTAAACCATTTAGGGCCTTATAGGTAAGTAATGATCATTTGTAACTGATACGGAACTTAATAGGTAGCCAGTGCAGAGACTGTAAAATTGGGGTAATATGATCATATTTTCTTGACCTAGTAAGGACTCTAGCTGCTGTATTTTGGACGACCTGTAGCTTGTTTATTGAAGAAGCAGGACAACCACCTAGAAGTGCATTACAATAGTCCAGTCTAGAGGTCATGAATGCATGAACTAGCTTTTCTGCATCAGAAACAGATAACATGTTTCGTAGCTTGGCAATGTTTCTAAGATGGAAGAATGCAGTTTTTGTAACATTGGAAAGTTGCTGTCTAATATAGCACCCAGATTTTTGACTGTAGAAGAAGTAACAGTGCATTCATCTAGTTGCAAACTGTAGTCTACTAGATTATGTGTAATGTTTTTTGGTCCAATAATTAATATCTCTGTCTTCTCTGAATTTAAAAGGAGAAAATTATTGGTCATCCAATCTTTTACATTTTTAACACACTCTGTAAGCTTAGATCATTTAGAAGTTTCATCTGGTCTCGTTGAGATATATAGCTGAGTATCATCAGCACAACAGTGGAAACTAATCTGTGTTTTCTAATAATTTTACCAAGGGGCAACATGTATATTGAAAATAGAAGAGGACCTAGGACACATCCTTGTGGCACTCCATATTTTACTGGTTATAAATGAGATTACTCTCCATTTAAATAAACAAAATGGTAGCGATCGGACAGGTAGGATCTAAACCATCTTAGAGCCTGCCCTTGAATACCAGTATAGTTTTGTAATCGATCTATGAGTATGGCATGATCTATGGCGTCGAGCGCAGCACTAAGATCAAGTAAAATAAGCAATGAGATGCAGCCTTGATCTGACGCAAGAAGTCATTTATAATTTTAACAAGCACAGTTTCTGTGCCTGACTGAAATTCTTCATACAATAGGGACAATAGCGATCATCCTGACATAATACTCTCTGAAACAAGCCAAAATGTATTTCTTCAAAGTTTCAAACTCCAGTATATCACATTATTAATGTTTTAGGAAGGATGAAACCCCTTGGAAGCATTCAAAAGTAAATATTCATTTGATCATTCAAACCTTTGCCTAAATGACTCTCTTGTCAGCAGCTTATTTATATAATATAAGCTCTTTCTCTTTCATTGCTCAGAACACTCTCTTACACTTTTTCATTATGAACTGTGTCTCTGACGAGACGGACATATATAATACAATGAAACATTGTATTTTATTTTATTTTTTTATTTTATTTTTTTTACTGCATTGTACACTGAACAATATTAAGTACAAAAATGCAATTTGGATTTGTAAAGAGAAATCTTGGAGGATTTCGATATATGCCAAGAGGAGACTGGTTTTCCTTTGCTGTAAACAAAACTTGGTTCTATTGAGATTAACATATTCTCACCAGTGTTTATGCTATGTCCTACATCATCCACTAGAACTCATGAACTTAGCAGAAGCTAGAGATTTTGGTTTATAAAGGTTTGTGTGTATATATATATATATATATATATATATATAGTACTTTTTATGATGGATAGATGCACTTTTTGGGGCTTCAAAAATCTTGACCACCATTCACTGCCATAAAGCTTGGAAATGAAATAAATTAGAAGAATCTATATACTATAGAACTATCCCTTTAAGCAACAATTTACATTTTCTGTCTATGAGAGGGAAAAAACACATAGGAAAAAAAAAACTGAGTTATAAAAGACACTTCAATTGTAATTTTTATTTCCTTCTACATTTAAACTTTACAGTCATGGCAACAATTTGCCCCCCCCCCCCCCCCATGTAAAAGAGTACAGGGCTCTTAAGTAATGTAGTAATCAAATCAAAGTAATAAAAAGTATTTAATGAGAAATGTTTGCATTTAAAATGAAATGTTTTATTACAGTATTTAGTTTCATATCACACTCTAGAAGACATGATCTAGATATTTTCTAAGGAGATATTGAAGTAATATTGATATTACTGTCTTTTTTATCAAGTTAAACATTGGACATGCAGGAGACTATCAGCAACAGTCTCAATGTGCATGAGAAACAACGGAGACAAAAAAAAAAATCTCAACTGCGATTTTTCTTACCGATTCTGTGAATAATGACCATTCATGTCTTATTGTAGTAAAAACTCTGTTGACAGCTGGTTCAGCTTTACAGTCTTAAAGTTTATTTGTTCCAACAATTGAAGTAAATGTTACAATGTCTTACAACACACCATCTAAACATGAAAACTCTGTTATGTTTATGACCGCAATAACACTGTCCAAATGCTAAGCGAGGTTTGCTTATAGAAAGCAGAGGCAGCTCCCAGTGGGCACGTCCAGTCAGAATGTAGCAAGATTGTGACAACCTGCAAACAGACAGAAAGCAGTCTTCTCTTTGTTGTGTTCCTACAGACCAGCATGACGGGACCTCCTGCCCTCCGCTAGGAAGTGAGAGACTGTCGACTGGATGGCTAACAGTGCCGTTAAACTACACAGAGCAAAGGTGAGAAATGCTAGCGCCGTACTTCTGTATCTGTAAGTGTAAACAAAGGAAGTTTGTGGTAGAAGGGTGACAAGCGTCATACGTGTGTAATGAGTGAGATCTTCAGGTTGGTTTTGCTGACACGCTACAGTACATCACTTCATCTGAACAGTGTTCCTGACAGTAAAAGCTTCTTTATTTAGCATCACTGACGTAGGCATCAGATTTAAAGGGGAATTCGCCAAAAATGAAATATGCCCACTGGTTTTTCTTTTTACTTGTTATCTTGATTTCCCCTATAACATTTTGTATATTAAGAAAAACTTTAAAAAGCAATTATAGTACATCATAATGGTTTAAACACCTATGCTATGATGAATATACTTTTAATCTTTAAATAATTTGTATTTGTTTGTTTGTTTGAAAAAAGGATAGTTCACCCAAAAATGAAAATGTTATGTTAATCTGCTTACCCCCAGAGCATCCGAGATGTAGGTGACTTTGTTTCTTCAGTAGAACACAAACTGAGATTTTTAACTCAAACCGTTGCAGTCTGTCAGTCTTATATTGTAAGTGAATGGGAATCACAGGATCAAAAAAACATACACAAACAAAACCAAATTAATCCCTGCCGCTTGTGATGATACACTGATGTGTAAAGACATCAGAAACATCGTCCTGTGCAAGAAACAATATAATTTTTTTTACCTTGTGATTCACACAATGTCTGAACTGTCCTGAGCTGAACTGTTATCTCCCATCTTCTTCTTAAGCCGGTGCATGATGCGTCAACTTTTTCTTCTTCTTCTTCTTGCATTATGGCAGATCGCAGCTATATAAACTATGTGGCACATAGTGCAAATCATGTGGCACGATCTAGCATAATTCACTGTCACTTTAGAGCATTAACCTTAATTGGTGGAGATATGCACACATATGATTATCTTTATTATTTGATGAATTACCAGTGCTGCAATGTCAAAAACATGTTTACAAATGTCACTTTTAAAACAAAATATATGTTTACCACAGGTGGTACAATAATTGTGTAAATAGCACTGACTTTTGTAGCCAACAATAAAGACAATAGAATAGAGGCATGTTTGTGCTCAAAATATTTATATTCAACAAAGTGAATATAAATATGCATGATGCTGCACTATATCAGTGAAGATGGAGTCTGGTTACATTAAATTGTATGTGAACAAGTTGAAATACCACGTGTAAAAGTGAATTTGTTTCCAAAAACTGTAAACTAATCAAGGTGCAATTGCATCCACATAAAATTACAGTCATGAAAACAGGAACCATATGGAAGAAATGATCTGCTGAACATAACTATGCTGTCAGTGGTTTGAGTGTGTTTTCAGGGGTGTAGGTGCATGTGTGTCCTCGGTGACCGATGATGCTCTTCATAATGCAGCTGACAGCAGATCAGAGGGGGATGTTTGCTGGAGACTAAACAGACCCTCGTTTCTAATGACTCTCCAGTGAGGCATTCTGGACATGGGAGGAAATGTCAAGAGAAGTTGTAATGAGTGGACATCTGTCTCCTCCATATATTGGGGAGTTTGACACAGAATATAAAAAGCGTAGATTTAGGAGACCAAGTTCAAGAGCTTCAGTCAAAGTTGTCATTTTGATAAAACTATTCCTTCTGTTTTATTTCCCTGCTGGAGCTGGATGCCTATGTTGTGACTAATATAAAGCATCACTGCATAGTCTGCTAATACCTACTGAGCACTAAAGGATTAGTTCACCAAAAAATGTAAATTCTGATATTATTCATTCATGATGTTCCAAGCCTGTCTGATTTTATTCTGTGGAACTATGGAAGTTTTTAACAACGTGCTTTTGTGCATTTTCATGCAAGTGCAATGACAGAAGCATTCAAGTTCGATAACGAATAAATAAATAAATAAATACAATAAAATAAAGCTATTTGAAATGCTATATTTCAAATCTTCTACAGTAGTTTTTATATGATAGATTTGAGTAAAAATCAGACCAATGTTGTTTTATAGAATAATATGATTTTTAATATTTGAATTTTTTTATAAGTTTTTATTTTTTATCAGAATCAGAATCAGAAAGACTTGTATACTTGTGCATACAAGGTATTGTTTTCGTGACATAAGCTTCCAGTACACAGAGACAACAAACAACACACACAAAAAAACAATAATAATAATACAAAAAATAGGCAAATAAATAAGTGTATAAACAATTGTGCTATATTCCATATGTATTTTCCATATGTATTTTTATTTAATTTAAGTTTTAGTATTTTTGTTGTTTTCTGTTATTTTTTCATTTTATTTTTTATGGAACTGTGCAGTTTTTATTAATTAAATTATTTAAGTTTTAGTTTTAGTTATTTTAGTACATCAAGTTAAAAATCAAAATGGTCTCTCATTTTGGTTTACTAGGCTACACAATCATGGGGAAGACTGCTGATCTGACAGTTGTCCAGAAGACAATCATTGACACCCTTCACAAGGAGGGAAAACCACAAACATTCATTGCCAAAGAAGCTGGCTGCTCACAGAGTGCTGTATCCAAGCATTTTAACAGAAAGTTGAGTGGAGAGAAAAAGTGTGGAAGAAAAAAGTGCACAACCAACCGAGAGAACTGCAGCCTTATGAGACTTGGGCTTCCAGACCACTTCAGCAGTGCCACGAACTGATCACCTCCATAGTTCACTAATTTTTTTTTGTTTTTGTTTTTTTTTTTTTACTTATGAAGTATTCTAATTTGTTGAGAATTGATGGGGTTTTGTTAGATGTGAGCCAAAATCATCACAATTAAAAGAACCAAATACTTTATTTAATACAATAATTTATTAAATACACAAGTTTGAATTACTGAATTAAATGATTTTTTTTGTAAAAATAAATGAAATATTTTTTTCATTAACTTTGTTAATATAATTAATGTTTTTCATGTTCTAAAAAAAGAAAAAAAAAACATAAAAAAAAATTGAATAGCCACAACAAATACATTAGTTCGTCTAGATTAGATTTTTTGTTTTCTTTGCACAGTGATTTATATGGTAACATTTTACAATATTTCTACTGAAGTTATTAATCTTAATTAATGTTAATCTCAACATTTTTGCTTGTTAACATTAGTTGATGCACTGTGCAACTAATAGTGATCAACTATATTTTCATGAACTAACATTAACAAAGATTGATAAATACTGTAATAACTAATATGAATGAACAGTTACCAATACATTAAATACATTAACATTAACTAAAGTAACTGTAATGTGTTAGCATTAATATTTTCCAAATAATTATCCCAAATTGGCTTAACTGGCTTCTCTCTCTCTCTCTCTCTCTCTCTCTCTCTCTCTCTCTCTCTCTCTCTCTCTCTCTTCTTTTTCTTCTCTCACCTCATGCAGGTTTTGTCTCAGGTCCAAGAGTCTGCAGACATACAGACTTTGCTATTATTGGGGTGCAGTGAACTTAAAATGGTGTTCCATTGAGTTCAGTCAAAAGACCATCTGAGTGCTATATTCTGCATTTAGTACATATGAAATTGATGTAATTATGAAATCTGGAACAAATATTAGCACTAACACAGAGGTATGCTTATTCAGAATGAAGCCTCGTTAACAACCCTGAGCAGTCCAGCATGCATTATGCATTTAGTCAAGGTTTGTCAAATTCTCACCGCGGGTACTTTGCAATTACTGTGCATGAGACTTTAAATCACTTAAAGGATTCTTGAATATTTTCACTTTTTGTACAAATGCACCAATCATTCTGGTTTTCCCAGGCTTTGTTCCAAACTCAAATGCATACTTCCACAAAAGCTGAGAGAGGAGACAGGGCACAGTTTCAGACAGCACACCCACGGACCGTCTGATGCACATTACACACAAAAATGGAAAAAGCCATTTCAAAATTCAGCCTGATATGCAGGCGACTGCACAATTCACAGGAGTTAGTGCACATTTAATCAGTCCATTCCTGTAGCATTAACAATGCCAATATCATAGGTTTGATTCTACAGTAATGCATGAAATAATAAAGCATATACATTCAATACAACATTAGTTGCTTCGGATAAAAACTTATGTGATGTAATGTAAATGTAGCAGAATGCACTAAATGCTTGTGAAAGAAGAAAGTCATTGTTTGGTATCACATTTTTAAGTTTTATTTAAGTATAGCAAGGATATCCTTGAATTATACTAACTCTATAGACCTTATGCGTCACAAGTGCGCAGACATCTTTAGAAATGCCTTTTAACATCCATTTTAGCGATAGCTCTATAGCATCACTGTTGAAGAGTAATAAGCAGGTTAAGTGGATTTACTTATTGAAGCTATCAAGAGCTATGTGTTTCAAGTGCTTTCTGGGATTAACACGGGAAATAGGAGCCCTTCCTGGGCCTAACATGGGGAACAGGAGCCTGCCGTGGGCCTAACATGGGGAATAGGAGCCTGCCGTGGGCCCAACTCAGGGAACAAAGGCCCGCTGTGGGCTTAACTCGGGAACAGGGGCCCGCAGTTGTGGAGCAGGAGCCCACCAGGGTGTAGCAAGTGGAGCTGGAAGCCCACCAGGGTGGAGAAGGTGGAGCTGGAGCCCACTAGGGCCGAGCAGAGGACCACCACAGACGAGACAGAAGCCCACCAGGGTAGAGCAGAGGACCACCACAGCCGAGCAGATGAGACTGAAGCCCACCAGGGCGGAGCAGAGGACCACCACAGACAAGCAGACAAGACTGAAGCCCACCAGGGTAGAGCAGAGGACCATCACAGTGGAGTCGATTGCACAGGCAAGTCTGACACCTCAGAAGATACTACACCTCAGAAGGTTCTGCAGCAGTTGCCGCCACCTCTGGAGGTTCCACAGCAGTAACAGTCTCCTTGACAGCAACACAACAGGGTGAGAAGCATTGCTGGGTGCAACAGACAGGATGTGACGAGGCTCTGTAAGTTCAGCTGAGACCTGATGAAGTTCTGGAAGAACGGTAGTGATTTGACTGGGCTCATAAAGATCAACGGTGACTTGACATTGTTCATGAAGATCGACTGTGGCTTGACTTGACTCATGAAGTTTAACTGTGGTCTTGACACATGGGGTTTAATAGTGACTTGACCTGACTCTGGAACATTGACTGGGTCCTGGCATGACTCTGGAAGATCAACAGAGACCTGACATGACTCTGGAAGAGTCCTGGAAGTGGCGCCGGGCTGGCAGCCATCTGGAGTGGCAGCATTATGTCTCTTAAACTACTGATAAATTCCCCTCCAGGTAACATTGATGTAATTGGTTCACTGAATCCAAAACGGAACAAGTCCTTAAACAAAACTTCATCATGAAATGGTACTTGATAAGATAACTCATAAAACCAGTGCACATACTCCTTAACAAATATGCCTCCTTAACGAAGACATAATAGCTGGTCTACTGGGTCCATAGTGTGCTGGGTAGCTGAAACGCTGACATATGGGTGGTAACAGATATTTCGGAAATGAGAGGATAATGGGCTGCTGGATCCTGGTATGGTGAAGTCTTCTGTAATATGGAGTCAGAGAGCTTCGAATCCATATGCAGTGGTTTAATATAGAGAATGGTCAGACAGACAGTAATCAGAGCACAGTGTCAAATGTGTCAGGGATATCCAGAATCAGTAACAGTAACAAGCAGAGGTCGGGGAAGGCAGCAGAGAATCACAGTCGTGTTGTTTTCATATGGATTACTTTATCACAGAATATCTGTTTAAGAAACTGAAAAAAGCACAAATGTCAGGGCATGACAAAACTTCTGCAGGCCCCAAAAATACCCTCAGACTCCAGAGTACAGTTTTTTTAATCTCTTTTTCAAAGGGTCCGTTTTGTTTCTTTAAAAAAACTTTGTTTGTTGTTGCATGTGGAATACGTGGCATTTTCCTTTCCTTTTTTGTTTTGTTTTCTACCCCCTTCCAGAATGGCTACAGGACCGCAAGACTTCCAGAATCCAGCTCTTCCTTTGGCGTGAGGATCCCTTGTATCCGCTTCCAGCCTTCAAGTCCTGGACTCCACATCAGTCCTTCGACCAATCGGCTTAACCTTGGCTCATAGCTCCCTCGTCTCCACCATGGCCCGTCATCCCACCAGCTCCATTGAGCTCCCTGGTCCCTCTGGCTCTGCATTGGTTAGTTGTCGACCATCATCCGCCTCGGGTATCCACTCCTCTGGGTTTGCCTCATCACTCCATCCCTCTGGCTCTCTCAGGTTCCTTCTTCCCTCCGGCTCACCTCCATCCTTAGTCGCTCCGGCTCCACAGTGGTCTTCCGGAGCCCCGACTCCTCCTTGGTCACCTGAGCCTTCAGCTCCACCTTGGCCCTCCAGATCCTCAGTGTCACCCTGGCTCTCTGTTTGCTCGACTCCATCCTGGGCTCCTCTTCCATCAGCTTAGTCTCTTCAGTCGGCCACCTGTTGGGCTCATCCCACTGTTGATTCCACCATGGGCCGCTATCCTGACTGGCCTCTGAATTCCCATCTGGCTCCTCCTGCTCCGGGCTCCTCTCTGGCTCCTCCCTCCATCAACTCTGCCATGGCCATGTGGATTATGTTCCCTTTCCTTTGCCTGCCCCATGCACACCTCCTCTGGACTTTTGTCTGCATTAAGACGTGCTGTTCCAGGAGTTTAGTATTTTGTCTTTTATTAGTTCATGTTTGATGTTGCATGTGAAACACAATATTTGAGACGTTCATTGTGGATTACCCTAGCCTTCTTTGTCTTCCTTTAGAGAACGTAACATTTATTGACTTAATAAATTTTGAAAATTATTGATGCATAAATATGTATCAACATTTTCATGATGAACAATGATGATTGAGAGTTTAAATTTAGTAACAATATACAATAATGTTCAATTTGTTTCATCATATAAATTAACAACTTGGAATGGAGTGAAAAATATTAAAATAATACAATCATTTTAATCCTTTTGTTCACTTACGGTAATGTGCACTTTTTGAAAATATATTTAAATTTTATAGAAACTTGGAGTAACAATGAAGAGTTGCATTTTTATTAACTAACCTTATTGTAAAAAGTGTTACATCAAATTCTAGAGGTGTGTGTTTCCTGTATTTGAATCTTTCTGATAATTATGTAACCGTTCAGGTGTTATATAACAAGTGAGTTCATGTGAACCATTCAGCTGCTTATGATTATTATCATCAGAAAGCTGCTAACTGAACAAAGGATCATTTTAACATATCTAGCTATGAAATGTTGCATTTGATGTCTCAACTGTAGGGCATTCTTATTAACCCTAACTACCCACACAGGCCTGGAAAGACTCGCTTTGGTTTTCCCTGCGGATGAGTTTAACCAGATGACTGTGTGTTGTCATGAGAGACAGATCCTCAAAAGTAAAAGGATAATCATTAAACTTCAGCAATTGGACTCTGGTGGGGCCTGTCACTGTAAAACGATAATGAAATAATGATAGAATTTGCAGCGTTCAGACACAAAGAAAACAAGACAAAGTACAATTAGTAAAGGATCTGCGCTGCGCACTATGATTCATCTGTGTGTGAGGCACGTGTTGAAAGCTCTGATCCGGTCACCTCCGCTGGCCCTATTACTTGCTATTCATTTTGAAAGTGAGATGCTGGACTTTGTCAGCATAAAGAAAAGGATAACGGCGGCAATTCTGATAAATGGTCCGCCCGGGATTGAATTGCCTATTTCATCTTTGTTTTCTGCCTTTCTAACCATTGCCACATTTAATATCATACAGAAACTCAAGCAAAAATCTTTTTTTTTTTTTTTTAATGATATTGTTATTGTCATGATTTCTAGTTTAGATTCTATTCAGAATAGAATAATGTGTTTATGTATGCACACACACACACACACACACACACACACACACACACACACACACACACACACACACACACACACACACACACACATATATATATATATATATATATATATATATATATATATATATACATACAGTTTTTAGTCCAGTGTATATTCCTCAGGGTTCATTTATTGTTGAAAGTCAGTTTCTGTGTACGTGTTTCTAGTAAATATTGCAAAAAATTACAAAGAAAAAGCAGAATATAGCAAAAAAAATTATGCTTTCCCTAGGAGATTTCCCTGATGCTGTGATACCTGCAGGTTTTATTTTAATATTTATTTAATATTTATATTTTATTTTATTTTTATTTAATATATTTATTCTATATTTCTCAAGTCAGATAAATTAAATTAATTGATAATAATCATACAGTATACTGTATATGTATAGGATATCAAGGTTGTGGGTTCAATTACCAGTGAATGAATGGACTGATAAAATGCAACATAAGTCACTTTGGATAAAAGCATATGCCATATGCATCACTTTTAAGAAAATATATTTTATGCATTAAAAAAAAAAACAGTGACTTCAGGACCATGGAACTAGAAATGCTAAAATACTTGTATTCTGGACCTACAAAAATACCTCCTGGAGCACATTATAAGTGACCTGAGTTTCACAAGAGACTTTTAATGTATAAAGACGGCTCCTTTAACAATTTGGACTTGTTTTGTGTAGTCTAGTAATTTAGTAGGAACCTTACATTCTCAGTTTCTGAACCAAACCTGGTTGCTTTTTGACAGATACCATGATCGTTTGAAATCTCACAGATTTACCGAGACGGCTCATGTGCACACACCTCACAGGCTTTGCGAAAAGCCATGGATCCTTTCCAGAGAACATCCAATATCGTTTAGTGTTTTCAGCAAGTGTGATGGAAGCTCGTCTTTCAGTACAAAACAACAGCTGAGTTCCCTAAAAACGCAAGCTCCACACATTTGTACACAGCTGGTTGGCCCTGAATCCAGTCCCAGATAAAGAGCTCTTTCTTGGGGAGCAGCGATGGCTGGTGGGGGAGGGAGCACGATCACGGTTTTTGCCTTTCACTGCCACTCTGACTCTTGGCCACATGAATACCCATGAAGGCTGGACGCCCACGCAGCTGGGTCGTATCTGTAGAGCAGGACAATGGGCTGGAGAGGGCACCTCCAAGCCATAGAAGAGTGCATCTTTGTTGGTCACAGGTGGGCCATTGTGAGCTCTGGTTTGTGGGAAGTCGTGGCCTAATGGTTAGAGGGTTGGACTCCCAATCGAAGGGTTGTGAGTTCTACTCTCAGGCTGGACGGAATTGTGGGTGGGGGTAGTGCATGAACAGCTCTCTCTCCACCTTCAATACCACGACTTAGGTGCCCTTGAGCAAGGCATCGAACCCCCAACTGCTCCCCGGGCGCCGCAGCATAAATGGCTGCCCACTGCTCCGGGTGTGTGCTCACAATGTGTGTGTGTGTGTTCACTGCTCTGTGTGTGTGCATTTCGGATGGGTTAAATGCAGAGCACAAATTCTGAGTATGGGTCACCATACTTGGCTGAATGTCACTTCACTTTTTTTTTTTTTTTTTTCATTATGCATGCATCACAACTACTGAAGTCATCAGCTTCCTGTCCAGACCCTGACAAATGACGAAAACACAGACAGCCGTCTGCAAGCGCTACAGAGCCAAGGGTGCGAGGTTAAAGCACTAAATTCACATGCATGGGGTTGGGGATGACAATGAGATGCTCCAACCGAGAGATGTTGCTTGTGCCGAAAATCGACGTCCCATGATTGAGCTGTATACTCAGATTCAGTTTGCGATTGTCTGATGAAGCCCCACTCTGCAGTAGTGTGATGCAACAAAGTAAAAATACTTTGTTTACAGTACTTAAGTAATTCTTGGGAGTATCTGCACCTTACTTGAGTTTTTATATTTCATCCCACTTTTACTTTTACTCCACTGCATTTCCTAATTAAAATATATACTTTTACTCCGATACATTTCCCCTAAGTATATTCGTTATTTACTACAAAATAGTCAGTGGAACACAGAGTGCTGGAAATTAGGTTTGACGAATCAGTGGTCAAGCATTTGCAAGTTAGATTAATAAAAACACCACTCAAGTCGAGGCTGGGGTGTATTGTCTGCGAAAATAAGGTAAGTGCTGTTGTAATGATGTGCAATTTGATGTTATCAGGTATTCTATTTCACCAGATCACATATAGTGCACACACATTGATTTATTAGTCTATTAAAACTCTAAATTCCAGGCATTCTAAATAGTAGTATTCTAAATAGTAATTAATCTGTACGCTTACTATATTTACATAATTTAATGTAGGTCTAGTTAACTTTATATCACAAAGGGTACTGTGTTTCTGCAGATGCATGAACACATTTAATAATCATGTTATAAAAGTTTAGTAAAGCAATAAGATTTACATCTTACATAAAATTTGCTTGTTTTTGCTTAGTTTTGCTAATGAAAATAGTTCCAAAAAACATCACAGCACTGTTTTGCTTCTCGGAAAAAAAGGACAGTGCTGATTTATTGAATGAATCAGCTTTTTGAATGAATCAGTTAAATAAATTATTTAGTGATTCACTCATTAACAAAGTCAAATGCTTTGTTTCTGAATGAATCAGCTTTTTGAATGAATCGGTTGAATCTCAGTGACTCACTCATTAACATACACTTGCTGTCACCTACTGGCAGTTTTAATTTCACATTTCGACTATTTTTTTATTTATTTATTTATTTTTATTTTTTCATGTTTAAAATTATTTAAAATATCAGTATTCGGCTTTTTGTGTCCAGTACAAAAAGCTTCCATTCAAACCAATAGTTCTGCGGAATAAAAAAGGAGATGATAGTTATGAATTAATAACTCATTCAACAGTTGTGAAATTAATAACTTAAATTGTATGTATGTATAATCCAACATGAAACAAGAAATTAAAAATTGTCATTTAAATTAACAACAACAACAACAATAATAATAAACATGACATGATGATGAAAAATAGTGCATTTTTTGGGGGGGGGGGGGGGGGGGTTATGTTTGTAAGTACATCAATAAGTTAATTAATTAACTAAAAGAAATGTTTGAAAAATATATAAATTTTATAATAATAATAATACATTACATGTTTAGGAGTAAATTACAAAATGTGAATTTTTTAGAGAACTTATTTGTGAACTAAATACATAATTTTTTGAAAAATATACATATTTTGTCATTTAAATAATAATAATAATAATAGTAATAACAACATGACATGATTATGGGTAAATAACAAAATCTGCATTTTTGTAGAGAAAATATTTGATAAATAAATGAATAAATACATGTAAATATACTTATTTTTGTAATTTAAATAAGATTAAGAGATAAGTATAACATGAGGGTGAGTAAATGATGACACGATTCGCAATTTTCATATTGACTCATATTGTGCATGTATAATACACTTTGCGTCAGCAGTTATTTTACATTTATTTTTTAGCAGACGCTTTTATCCAAAGTGGCTTACAGTGCATTCAGGTGAACATTTCTAACATTTTTTTTTACCTAACATGTGTTTCCTGGAAATCGAACCCACAACCTTGCGCTGCTAACGCAATGCTAACCAATTGAGCCACAGGAACACTTTTTTTATAGTGAGATCTAGGACTGTAGTGCCTCACAGCAGGCCATTTACTGTAAGTGACTGTACTGTCAATGTACTGATCTGTATATAAAGAGAATCCATGCCTGTCGTCTCTCAAATGAGCTTGTTTGTGTCACTCCCATACACTTGCAGTACAGAACATTACAGTCACCTGGTAAAGATGAGCCTGATGAAGTACTTTGTGACTCATCCTCCACAAGATATAAGATCTGTCTAGCCACTGACTAAATTTACTTCCTTAATCAACTTTTCATGAACGCAGAGTTTCCTCAAAGCCAAAATAAATAGAGAGCTGTTCTCTGGCTGATGCTGAACTGCAGTTCCTTCATTTTTCTCTTGTTTGCTTAAACCGGTGTGTTCAGCCTGTTGGCTGTAGCTGGCGAAAGCATCAATCAGAAAAAATGACATCCACATTCGACGGGATTAAAATTGTGGACTACATTAATATATAACGCTTCAATGTTAATTGAACTATGTGTGAATGTGATGCATGATAATGTGTATAATGCATCAGATCAGAAGTTACAGTAATGTGGCAGTATGGAAATTTAGGATAATGGTTTTTCAACTGGTAAAATAATGCTAAATGCAAATAATAAAATGCAGCAAACCATGTAATAATACATAGTTAGGATAGAAAAAAGAGACAAAATTAGCACACATTTAAAAGGTCACAAATTTTGCAGCGATGTCATGTATCTGTTCCATACTGGTTACTGGACAACATTAGAGATTATTTAGGTAATGCTCAGTACTGGAGAATACATGATTTCTCCGTTTTTTTTACATTTCAAGCACCTTTGCATTAGCATTACATTCCTTTTTAGTGTTTTTTTTTTATAATTTACTTTTTTTATATTATTTATAATTAAATCTGAGCATTTTTTTCTTTAAAAAATAAAAATCTATAATAATAATCTGGCAGTGAGGTAAGACAAATAAATGCCAATCAACCCAACCCAACACACACACACACACACACACACACTTTTGGCTCACATTTAACAAAAGCCCACCAATTCACTATCTCAACAAATTCAAAATTGTCTCTCAGTTTGGTTCACTAGGCTACACAATCATGGGGAAGACTGCTGATCTGAGAGTTGTCCAGAAGACAATCACTGACACCCTTCACAAGGAGGGTAAGCCACAAACATTCATTGCCTTGCAAATTGTCAAGATTGTCAAAAGATTGTCAAGCAAACTCATTCAAGTATTTGAGTAAACTTCACAAGGAATGGACTGAGACTGGGGACAAGGCATCAAGATTCAACACACACAGACCTGTCAAGAAATTTGGGTTGAAGTCCAAAGTTGCTTGAAGTCCAGTGTTAAGTTTTCACATGTCATCTGCTAGTGTTGGTGTTCTTTAAAAACCAAAGTCACTGCACCCATTTACCAATACATGTTGTAACACGTCATGCTTCCTTCTGCTGACCAGCTTTTTAAAGATGCTGATTTCATTTTCCAGCAGGATTTAGCACCTGCCCACACTGCCAAAATCACCAAAAGTTGGTTAAATGACCATGGTGTTGGTTTGCTTGACTGGCCAGCAAACTCACCAGACCTGAACCCCAGAGAGAATCTATGAGCTACAATGCAGACGACCTGAAGGCCACTGTCAAAGAAACCTGGGCTTCCAGACCACCTCAGCAGAGCCACAAACTGATCACCTCCATCCCACGCCGAATCCATCCCACGCAGCAATTAAAGCAAAAGGAACCCCGACCAAGTATTGAGTAAATGTTCAGTAAATGAACATACTTTTTTTAGAAGGCCAACAATTCACTATTTTTTTTTTCTTTTTTATTGGTCTTATGAAGTATTTTAATTTGTTGAGATAAAAGCACATAGTGCTGTTTGTTATGGTTAAGTAACTAAGTAGTTAACAGAAGTGTTCATTGGGAGGTGTATTAAACAAAATTCTACATGCTTGAAATACTGAGTTGGTAGTTTTCTGCATGTTCTAAAAAATAAAATACAAAAAATATATTAAATGAATTTTTAATAAAAAAAATAATAATAATAATTCCAACTGTGCACTATTTCTCTCTCTCTCTCTCTCTCTCTCTCTTCGCCCTGTGGTCTAACATGATTTTTTGCAGATTATGTGCCACACACGTTTATCAATGGACTCATTCATTAGGTGTGATGGCTCCTCAAAGCAAGGTTTTGCTGAAGTTGACTTTCACTCTCTATACCTGAAGTATGTATGAGCATGAGCGTTATATCACAAACACACACACACACACACACACTTGAACTGGGCAAAGGTCCAGACACCCTCAGCACTCGCCCTTCGCCATCCCTCGCCAGTCACCGAGAGCCCTTTGGCTGCCGATTAAAGCTGTGAAATCTTTCCTGTGACAGTCTAGATTTCAAAAGAATTCTTCCATCCAGGTCTAACACCATCTAAACCAGCACCGGACCACCAGACCTTCTCCGCCAAGCCTATTTGTTTACTGAGGGCAGGCGGAGGTTTATTTAGAAGGGTGGTGCTGCTGCATTTAAATCGCTTGTGGAATAAATAGAATCGTGACTGTAACAGCAAAAAAAAAAAAATTATTAAAAAAGAACATTGGCTTCTATTATATAAATTCTATTAAATAAGTGTTGGTACCTTCATGCAGTTGATAAAATGATACATTAAGTGCCTTGATAAAAAGATCTTGATGGCTGGTCGATAGTTTGCGGCAACGCTTCAAGGTGGCCTGTGCTGATGTCAGAGTGGTCAGCAGGTTTGTTGACCTTAGTTTGTGTGGCTTCGACAGGAGGAAAATTATTGCTGTTTTGCATAGGAAATCGAGGTAATAGCTCTCATGGTCGGGGGCCGAACTGACCACGCTTCTTACCCCACGGCATTTTTACAGGCTTTAGCTCTGATATAAAAACTGCTTCTTAAATCTGCAGTTATGCAAGTGTAGATCTCGCTAGCGCCGTGTCTCCAGGCTCACCGCTGTGAACCATGTGACCCTGCAGGTACAGAGATGGCACACAAAGCAGACGTTCTTCCACCGAGCATCGAGGTTCTTGTTAGAGGAGCTGGAAGTGAGTGGATGAGGAGACTGTCCATACATTTCACTTTGAGTCCAGTCAAGGACAGTCACAGCTCATTTATCTCAAACATTAATGAGCAATGAGACCCCACTGGAGGGAGAGAGAGAGTGATAAAGAGTTCAGCGAGTGCACAAAAAACACTCCTTTCAGTCATCACATTTATTTCTATAGAGCTTTATACTGTACAGATCGGTTTCTGTACAACTGAATAAATGTTGTAAAATTCATAAATTATGTCACAAGTTCAATTTCTGCTGTAAATCAGCTCTACAGAAGTCAACGGTGTCATTATTCAGCTCCATTCTGTTCAGTGTTGATTCAATTCACTTACAGTGTCAATTTGGCAAAGTTTATCAAATATGAGACAATTTTAGCTGTAAAGCAGCTCTACACAAGTTAACAGTTAATTCAATTCTCTTACAGTGCCAATTTTGTAAAGCAGCTCTACAGAAGCCAACAAAGTTATTTCAATTAACTTAAAGGGCCCTATCTTGCACCCAGCGCAATTGACTTTGTACACCGACGCATGTGTCATTCCTATTTTGCACCCGCGCAAAGCGCGCTTTTCCCTCCACAGAGGCACGTCGCTAAACTAGTGAATGAACTTGCGCTCCCTGGGCGGTTCAGCGCAAAAAAGGAGGCGTGTTCCGGCGCAAACAATCCCTGGTGCTATTTTGATGTTCCATGAAACAATTGCGCAACTGACCAGAAAAAACCTAGTCTAAAGTCAGTGGCGCGTTGCGCGTTGTTCATTCTGCTATTTTAAGGGCGCATGCTTGCCCATAATGTATAGCGTGCACAACGCGCATACACTTTGTTCATGTAATCTACACAGATGCAACAGTTATTTTTGCAAATCATAAATTGTTACACTTAAAAAAAATATTAACACATGAGATGACGGAAATCATTGTGGTGTGCCACGAAGATGTGAAAAAATAAATCTAGCTTACAAATTATTCAGGCTAATTGTAGTAATTAAGGATCAGACCTGTTTGAGGTCATATATGTATAAGGACATCTGACAAATTGGTTTGTCCGTCAAGAACCAGGAAAAAAAAAAATCGATGAAACAATTGTGGCTATTTCCTCCCACGCCTGTTTAACCGACGCTATTTTGGGTGGGTTTCTCCCATCCCGATACAACACAACTTCTCTGTCTTTCATTGCTCTTACAAGAACATCAGTCTCCTCGGCTGTGAACCGCTCCTGGCGTGCGCCTGGTAAATACGCCATAATAATAGCAATCCATAATGGAACTTGCACACCTGCTTTTAAAGGGAATGTTGGATGACGCTCTGATTGGTTTATTTCACGTTACGCCCAAACCACACCTATGAATAATGAAGCTACTTCAGACCAACCCATTTTAGATTTGCGCCGGGCGCAAGAGCCATTTATCCCGCCGGGAAAATAGCAACAGCGCCGAGACCCGCCCACAAACTTACTTGCGCTTCGCGCTTTGACACTTGCGTTTCAGATCGTTAAAATAGGGCCCAAAGAGTAAATTTCACAAAGTTTATCAATTATGAAATAAATTAAATGTTGCTGTAAAGAAGCTCTACAGAAGTAAACAAAGTTATTTGAATTCAATTAACTTACAGTTTCAATTTTGCGCAGTTTATCAATTATAAAACAACTAATTCAATTTTAGCTCTAAAGCAGATCTACAGAAGAAAATGTTGCATTGTTCAGCAATTTAGTTAAATGTTGATTCAGTTAAATCGTCAATGTTGCAAAGTTCAATTATGAAGCAAATTCAACTTAGCTTAGCTGTAAAGCAGCTCTACAGAAGACAAAACTGTTATGATTCAGCTCAGTACAGTTCAGAGTTGATTCTATTCACTTCAACAACATTGTCAATTTTGCAAAAGTTTGAAGTTCAATTATGAAACAAATGTAATTTTAGCTGTAAATGATCTCTACAGAAAATCATAAATGAGACAATAAAAATGCAAAGTTTATCAAAAATGAAGTATTCAACTATAAAGCAGAAGGCAGTAGTGTCATTGTTCAGTTCAATTCATTTAAATGTTGATTCAATTCAAGTGTCGATGTTGCAAAGTTCAATTATGGCACAAATTCAATTAATCTGTAAAGCAACAAAACAACAAGACAATAGTGAATAAATGCTAATCAACCCAAGACAATAGTGACAATATTGCTAAATATTAATTTTCTTATTAATTATTTACCTTGAACATAAAAATGAATTGCATTAGGTAAATAGTAATATTACCTCTGTGGGGAGCTAAAACTGAATCGGTAAAATGCATTGAAAGCCATGCTTAGAGTCAAAGAATCCAGCCATCAGATCAGTATCAGTAAAGAGATGAGAGAGACTCATAAAACTTGACCCTTGACCTGCTTCACCCGCAGAGGTCTCCGGACATCTCAAACCATTAAATGCTGTAAATGCTGAGGACAGGAAAAATGTGTGAAGGACCAGGGACATCCACAGGCCTGCTGGTGGGAAAAGAGTAGCTTAATTCAACTAAAAGTTTTCTGTTCTGGTTTGAGCTGATCCCCCAGCTTGGCTAAACTAAGTCCTAATGAACGCCATCAATCATCCTAATCAGATAATTTAGTCAATGTAAATATATATAAATAAATTATTATATATAAATGCCTGTAATTTACACATGCCGTTCAGAGAAGGACATGAGCTACAGTATGCCACACATGTCAATGTTTTGCTCTGATAGTGGATGCCATATTATAACCACATGAAACCATCAGCGAAGCAAACCATAAACACTCGAGTGTCTTAAAGTGTTTCTAAACAAGAAGCCATTGCTTTTTCTTCTTGGTGTCACCCGTAATCTGAAATCATTCATGAGGCAACAACACCTCAAAGTGCTAGCAGTACAGTATGACTCAATGGAAGCTAAACATGTCCGGGAACAATGCTTGGGCTGTGGTGAGCGGTCGAGGCCGATTCTATCGGATCCCAGAGGCCACTTAACACACTGTCAGTGGGGAGGCTTGTCTATGCATGAGCAACCAAGTCACAATAACGCATTCGGATAAAACAGCCGCTTGTTTGATTCAGTGGCCCAGCGAAGCCAGTCATTAATCTAATCTGAGATCTGCCCCCGTATGGTCACATGCTTGCACGTTGTTATTATTATTTTGTATTATTTTATGTAAAGCATGTCCAGTGTATGTGTGTGCATGTGTGCGTGTGTTAGTAGTTATGAAATAGACCTGGCAGCTGGCCCGCACAAGACATTTGACCTTGATTTTTTTTTCTTTTTTTTCTCAAGCTCAGTCTTTTCCCTTAGCAGGGGCTAAAAGGCTCAAAAGGGTGGAAAGCCAAATATTTATTTAAGGCTCCTGGACGCCAGGTTGCATAAAAGGTTCCACAGCCTTTTGCATTAAACCTCAACTGTTGAAACCACAAATTCTGTTTTTGCAGCCATAAAACTGCCCCCACCACGGAGAATTTTTTTTTTTTTTTCCAATTGGGTTGATTCTTATAAATTTAAATGAAGTGAAAAAAAAAAATCTGGTTTACTCCCAAAATATAGTGTTAAACATATTTTGCTATGTCTGACAGAATATTTATGAGCAATAGACAACGGCTTATCTTCTTACGGTGTATGCAATGACTCTCATATCTAAGGACTGTCATTTTATCATGTTCTCAGTCTTGATTAAATTCAGTGTGTATTTCAGCATCTCTAAATATTTACGTATTTGCTCCAAAATGGCAAAGAAAGCTGTTTTTTTTTTGTTGTTTGTTTTTTTTTTGTCAGCTAATTAATACATCACATAAATGTTGCCAACTTTGGTTCTCATTTATTTATTTATTTATTTATTTATTTATTTATTTATGTATTTATCTATCTATCTATCTATCTATCTATCTATCTATCTATCTATCTATCTATCTATCTATCTATTTATTTATTTATTTATTTATTTATTTATTTATTTATTATTAGCAAGTATGATAATTAAACAAAAGTGCTAGGGATGGTTGTTTCATTTTATTCCGTTTCAGTTATTAAAAACTCATCAATGATTAAAATTGATTAAAAACTCAATTATTTGTTGAATCCATCCATGTGTGTACAAAATCAAGTATAGTAAAAAAAAAAAAAAAAAAATATATATATATATATATATATATATATATATATATATATATATATATATAGATAGATAGATAGATAGGTAGATAGATAGATAGATAGATAGATAGATAGATAGATAGATAGATAGATAGATAGATAGATAGATAGATAGATAGATAGATAGATAGATACAAAATTTACATGTATAAAAAGAACAGTTAATCAGTGTTACTTTAGCATCTTTAAGATGCTTTTATAGGTAATTATTTATTGTTGTATTTTCTTTTTCCATTTTAATTTTAGTTAAAGATTTAGCGTCTTACTTTAGGTAGTATATTTATATAGTTTATTATTATAATTAAATTATTTTATTTCAGTTTTAGTTAATTTAGTAAATCAAGTTAAACTTAATGAAAATTAGTAATGTTAACTAGTGAAAATTAAATACATTTAAATGCCTCCCGATCTGAAATCACTCTTGAGGCAATTTTGAAAGCTTAGTTTTTAAGAGTGTAGATGTAAAATTAAATCTACTAAAGTTGTAAACATGTCAAATACTGAAAGTCGTATCTGACAAAAAAAATTGACAAAAAAAATCTTCAGGTGCTTTATTGGACGAGGTGAACATGTGGCTGAAGATCTGAGGCTTTGGCAACAGTTGGTGCTGTGATCATTTCCTCTGTAGAGATGACCTCAGGGTGAAAGGTCACGGCGGGGGTCAGGAGCTCTTGTAGCTGCGGGCCGTCTCCTCCTCCTCTCAATGCCAGACTCAGGACAATGGCAGAGGCCAGGTCAACCTGAATGAACCGTCATGGGGACCAACACAGAGAGGCCTTGTTAACAGACACCAAACATCTCCAGCAAAGCCTTTCATCTTCTCTTTGGTCATATCATGAAGAAGATGCAAGGAGCTGCTCATCCCTAGCAAGTCTGAAACATCTACAGATTATAGATGAGGTATTTTACTGGCCTAAGAGGAGGATTTTTGCAATGATTTATATAACAAACTTGTTGGCAATATAATTAAATAACATTGTGGAATCATTGGGTTTCTTATTGTTATTATTATTATTATTATAATTATGACAGGAGTATTAAAGTTTAATGAGCGCAGATGTTTTAATAGTGTCTTAAACTTATGTATTAAATGGTGTTATTTTGGCAGGTATATTTCAGGCGGATCAAATTGTATTAAAAACATTTCAATTATTTTTTTGCATTTCTGTTGACATCACACAGACACACACACACACACACACACATTTGTTTTTGTGTAAAGTGTGTTCATCCCATAGGCGTAATGGTTTTTATACTGTACACCAACCCTACACCTAACCCTAACCCTCACAGGAAACTTTGTGCATTTTTACTTTCTCAAAAAAACTCATTCTGTATGATTTATAAGTGTTTTGTAAAATGGGGACATGGGTTATGTCCTCATAAGAACCCTCCCATAAGTCATGAAACCATTTGGGAGCTGTGAACGTTTTTCAGCGATGATTCAAACAAATCTATTGGATTGATTGAAACTTATTCATCTGATTTGCCATTGATTTCCAAGTTTTTTTTTTTTTTTTTTTTTTTTTTTTTGGTTGATTAAGTCAATGTCTACCATCAACTTTTTGAGTACAAACATTCTTCATAATATCTTCCTCCGTGTACAACAGTTTAATGGTGTGTAAATGATGACAGACGAGCCATTTATATTCAGTCACAGTCTATAGAGAAATCTTTAGATACCTAACCCTAATCAGGAAAAATTTTGAGAGACACACAGGGCCGACTGTCAACTGGCTTTGCAAAACCACACGTGCAGTTTTGCCATTTCAAAAATGCAATTAATGTTGATAATGCTGAAGAATTACCGCTTTGACCCGTGAGGCTTCAGCTGCGGCAAACTGAGGCGTTGTATGCGTCGCATGCGTCCAGCAATGGCATGTTTAGAGAGAGACCACGTGTGTGTGTGTGTGTGTGTGTGTGTGCGTGTTTGTGCTGGAGCCTGAGCTGATGAAACACCCAGCTACAAGTGTGTCAACACACCCTATGGAAAACCACAGCGCCCTCACAGCCCACTCTCAAGCTGTTGCTGTTTTTCTGACCCCGTTGCTCTAAGATTTCACATTAAATCTTGTTTGTCAACAAACTATTTCAGGCCAATTTTTCCCTCCAAGTGTCCAGCTGGATTTATGTCTTCCTTCAGTGGACGAGTTTGTGGGACTTAATTAACTTATTGAACTATTTCACAGGAGTGAAACTAAACCGGAGGAGTATTAAAATAAGCATGTAATAAAGCACTCAACAGCAAAGGAGAATTAATTCATTACAGTCCACAAAACCGTCTTAAGTGCAATGCAAACCCACAATCAGACCTGCCACTTAACTCCACTGAACGTACGGGTTCAACCCACAAATAAATGACATTTCGATCGGTCATGACCTTTTGGCCCTCAGAGATGTAATAAAGCTTCTCATGACGAGGTTTTTCTGTCAGCGTGTTTCTCCGTGTGAGCTCAGGGAACGCTAGATGTGCAGGTGTTGATGTGAAGTCATCCGTCAGTGTGAGGGTAATCTCTCAGGTAATGTCTCGATGACAAATCTGTCATGGTTGTCAGTTCTTGTTGTTTGCATTTATGCCAGGAATGCTTTAAGGCAAACAAATATTGGATAAATTCAGCTAAACGTGCCGTACTGGTAGCAGAACATCAAATAGTTATTTTCAGCGCAGGTCGGTGTTTGTGTTTGGAAACTTAATTTTGTATAGCAAAGATGTGAGCGGCACATACAGAACCAAAGTTATTTTGTAACTGAGCACTCAGATCATTAGGATCGAGTCCGTTAGAAATACCAAGGGTTCACACAAAACTGCTTATAGTTATCATGCCACCCGCAGCTGAAATCGGCTTCCAGAAGAGATCAGATGTGCTAAAACATTTAAAACTCATCTGTTTAGCTCTGCATTTATTGAATGAGCACTGTGCAGTGTGCGAACTGATTGCACTGTATTTTATGAACTGTGTTTTGTCTTAAATTAATTTTAAATCAATTTTTAAATCATTTTCAAAGTTTTTTTATTTCGTTTTTTATACATTTTTTATGATTATTTTACTTTATTTTATGTAAAGCAGTTTGAATTACCATTGTGTATGAAATGTGCTATATAAATAAACTTGCCTTTCCCTGCAGGACAAGCACAGTCATGTTTGAGCTTCTTCCTCTGTGTTTTAAAGCGGCTTATAGATCAACTTTTGACATGCAGTATCACAGATAAATATAATATTGGTAATATTTACAAAGTATGTGAAGTGTGAAGTGTTTATTTTAGCGAGGGAGTATGGGAGTGATATAGACAATCTGTTCATCCTTTACTCAACCGCACATTGTTCACATGTTTAAGATATAGTAAAAGTCAATGAGGTCCAAAACAAACAAGCAAACGAATTAAAATAAAAAAAATATATATTTACAAATAAATGTGTATATACGTTAACATTCAAACTAAATAAATAAAGGTAATATAGAAATATAAGTTTGGAATTCTTTTTATATTATTGAAAAAAGTTATGCTCACTTATCTGATCAAAAATAGAGCAAAACAGAAATATTGTAAAACATTTCTCATTATTATCAATGTTGAAAGCAGATATAGTTGCTTACTTTTTTTAACACTGTGTAACACTGCTATTAAAAATTTTGGGTAATAAAACTAAATTTTTTTTTTTTTTTTTATATATATATATATTGTATCATTTTATTTTAAATAAATTTAGCTTTGTTTTTATTCAACAAAGGCGCATGGAAATGATCTAAAGTGACAGTAAAGATTTTCAGAATGTTACAAAATATTTATATTCCAAATAAATATTCATTAGCGAATCCTGAAAAAAAAATGTATCAAGGTTTCCACAAAAATATTAATATTAATTAGCAAAAGAAAATATTTTCAGCATTGATAATAATAACAGCCATTATTAATAGAGCACCAGTAATAACTGATGATAACTGATCAATAAATCATTTAGAATGATATTTAAACATTTAATGCTAAGCTTTACTAAGATACATAAATATATATGGCCACTGATTAGCTTGACAGAGTAGAAGCATGTGCCTGAGGAAAATAACCATGAATGATGGGCCGAAGCAGAGGAAACATGCACGAGACTAAATATCAAAGAAATCAATGACGTGCAAAACCAGTAAGCACTAAATGAGCCTCATCTGAGCTGAGGTATAATGCAGGGGCCGTGCTCCGTCGAGTGGCTCTGAAGAGGCAGAATGATGGATCAGGATTCAGAAGACAGGTCTGTCACGGCTTTGATTGATCAGAGAGCTGTGCTTTTGTCCGGCCCCCAGGATCCCTCAGCACTTCCTACAATCACAGGCCGGCCATTCTGCTGTAATTAGCCACTGAGAGAGACGTCAGGCCACTTGATTTAAAGCAGGGACCCACTACATGTGCTACAGCCCCCTGTGCAACTCTCATTCCCTCTTTTTGTCTTTTTGCGTCCATGCATTGTATCCAATCACAGGTAAATGCATTGATAATGACAGAAAATATACACTCTGATTGCAAAAAATGTACCTTGTCTGAAACGGTTGAGCACAAAGCAGACCTTTGAGCTTTGGAGAGGGCGATGAGAAAGACAGTGACCCATAACAGACACGCAGCCGAACTGATGCCAGGTCTTTACCGCAAACTCCACTTCTGCGGCTGGAGATGCATGAAGAACCTGGAGCTCTGAAACCACACAGTCTGGCCGTAAGACTGGAAAATCAATAAGCAGCACTAAAATCCAGGAGCAGACGGCATTCCCATGCCTTCACTTAGCTGAGGAATAATAGGCAGCCATCCCTGAAACGCTCTTGGACACTTCACTTGCCATCCAGAGCCAAGGGAAAAAAGGATTAGAAACCAGCAAAAGCATCCAAATGAAGAAAAGGATGAAGAGATGAGGGAGATGCAGAAGAGAAAAGCTCAAACGGAGGGTTTGCGCAGTTGAGCTGCTAAGAGCGGCTGAAGAGCTATTATCAGTTTCATGTACAGCTGATGATGACTTTACCACATGTTGTCCCCAGGCTTAAACTTCACATACCTCTTGTAGATAGCTTTTGGTAAATGACTAAGTGTATATATATATATTTTTTTTTTTTTTTTTTTTTTTTTACACTACCTATACATGGCGAGTCAACTGAGAAAATGTAATTGCTTAAAAAATACAATATAATATAATAATATCAACACATAAGGTATATAGTATCACATATTGTATTATAACATTTTGATTAATTATTTATGCTTGCTTGTTTGCTTGTATATAGCCATGAGGGTGAGTAAATGATGGCACAATTATATAATATAATATACTATATTATAATATAATATAACATGATATGATATGATACGATAGTGCTGTCAAACGATTAATTGCAATTAATTGCATTCAAAATAACCTTTTTTTTCTACAGAATGTACAGTATGTATATATATATATATATATATATATATATATATATATATATATATATATATATATATATATATATATATATATATATATATATGCATGTGTATATATATATATACACACATGCATGTATATATTTAAGAAGAAATATGTTATGTTTATATATTAAATATATTTATAAATAATAGGAATTATATGAATATACATATATGTAAATAAATACAGGTACATATTTTCAAAATATATACATGCATACATTTTTCATTTTATGTAAATAAAAACTGATACATAATATGTGTGTGTACTGTGTATATTTACTTTGACAGCACTAATATATATATATATATATATATATATATATATATATGTGTGTGTGTGTGTGTGTGTGTGTGTGTTTCTTTAACATTTTTTTTTTGTGTGTGCTTGACAAGTGTTAATTTTGGACTCTGCTGCTGGATAATTCTCCAAAAATGTGTTTCCTCTTACCTGTAGGATTCAATATCAATCATTATTTGATTTATTTCTTTGCGTTAATGTGATATTTTACACAGCATGTCTCAGCAAGCCTTTGAATGCTACACATGCTTTATTCATAATAATAAATGAATGCGTTACATTCTATAACATAATGATTTATTTCAAGTTGGTGGCATGTGCCAGCGTGAGGTGAGCAACACACTTTACAGAAACAGCAGCAGACTGACGCCAAGCCTCTCCGCGTTTCCTCACAATCTCGACACTGTTTTGGACATTTACAAAAATAAACTTCTCAGCAACCCAATATTCATCCAACGTGAGCTCTGGCTAACTTCGCAGCCGTGGTTTGCTCACTTTGGCCTGTTATTAAACAGCTGGAGAAGACTAGAGTCTTTCACTTCTCACCTACCTCTATTACCTTAAACCCTCGAAAAAGGACAATTACACATCATTTAAGACTTAAGCAATTAGAGGCCATTTCTGGAAATAGCCCCGTTTGACTTAAAGTTGTCTTCTTGCACAATGAGCTGAGGGGCAGCGACTGATGGTTCCTGGTGCTGGTGTCAGTCCAAATTAGTGGGGGAGGTCTGTGCAGTGCACACTACTGTGTTTCTGTGGAGTCCAAGTGCAGGGTTAATCAGGGTCAGGGCATGTGCAGCTACAGATTGCCAGAGAGGAGATTAGGGTAAAATAGAATCAAGTGGCGCTCCAATTATGCCTGGGTAAACATCAGTGCTACTGCTACATGCATGCACACGATTTGGGTGAAAAAAAAATTAATAATAAATAAAAACATTGAAAGAACGGCTTCGAGAGTTGATGATAAGCTAGTTAAATCAAATATATGCATAAAATGGCCAAAAAAAAAAAAAAAAAAAAGACGTTCTTCTGCTGTATTGTTATGTTTCCTGGTGCAAATATCTAAAAATCCTGGAATCTTGATACTTTTACTTGATATTCTTATTTGAGTTGTAAACTCACTTCATTGTGATAAATTTCTTGTCCAATGCCATTTAGCATTTCTAGAAATGTGTCTTGATTTGCTGCAGTGGAAAACAAGACAAATATACCAATCTGTTGGAAGTTGTGTCTTCAAAATTTGACGTCTTGCTCTTTTTCTGCTGCCTAGACATTTACATTTGCAAATCTTACTGACTAATCGTGGTCCATTCAATTATCTTGGTGTTAAAAGGTGTTTAAAAAAAGTCTGAAATGTACCTTCATAAAAAACACTGTCTATGGAATCTTTCTTCACAGTGAAAACAATAAAAAATAAACATTACTTAGATTATTCAAATATAGTTGCTTTTTGTTTTGTTTTTTGCAATGATTCCACAGAGGACCATTTTTGATTCCCCAGTAAACCTTTCATTACATTTCATTACACCTTACATTTATGGGATTCAGCTGGCATAACTTGTTTGGGAATCCCTGATCTAAACAGTCAGAAAATAACCATATTTTGAAGTTGGCCTGAAATATCAGGGAGGATTTTAGTGAATTGTGTGTGATTTTATTGTTTTGCAGAGTTATGACTGTAAAAGCCTGAGATTACGGTTTGAACGCTGGGTTTGGAAATTAGAGGAACATTTACTTTAAAGCATGAGTAATACATTATGAATCATTTCAGGGATTAACCGAGGAAATCCTAAGATTTGTGACAAAGCTCACATCTCAACTTTGGAGCAACGATAGACTTTTCATGCAATGACATGAACCAGAGAGCACCATGTTTACAAGCCACAAATCTGAAGTGAGGTCACTGTAAAACCAGCAAAGAATGACAACCTGGTGCTCAGTCTCCACCTAAAATACTGCATCTTCAAAGGTGGTCGCTCACGCCACCTGAAACACCACACTCTCTGCCTCCCCGCAGGGCAGTTGCCGTCTCTGCAGTGACTTAACTGTGTGTCAGCTTGGCAGCTGGAGAGAAGAACCAGATGAGCCCCGTGTCTCAGCAGGCCTCTGGTCCTCAGCTGTAGGTTTGCATGAGTGCTGGAGGGCAATCACCGCAGGCGCCCAGTGTCACAGAGCACTATGGGTGCAATCCGTCACCACGCTGGGAGCGGACCACACCACACAAACACCACCACTGACATACACCCTGAGCGGGGTTTACATTATGCTGAGCATTTCTTTAGTCTACGCCTTCAGAAACAGAAGTACACTTGAGCATACTTTTAAAAAGTTGATGTATTTGAAAATAATTTACTGAACGAAGTGTTTTCAGACGCTTAATTCCATGTTATTCCCAATTAAATTAACATTTATTTTAGCTTATAAGTTTCTATCAAATGCAATTACAGTAGTTGATTTGTTTTTAGTCGGTATGCACCGATACCGATACCGATATCGGTCCCGATACTAAGCTCCTGTACTCGTTAAAATGCCCCGATACAAACGCTGATACCACACAGTATGTGATAAGAGCCATATTTAGACAAAAAAACACAGACAACAGAACAAAAGACAGCAGAATCGAGTTATTAGAGATGAAGGTTGTCTACATAGGATATCTATGCAATTAATATAATGTTAAACATTCAATATTAACGCCTGTGTAGCTGACGTGCGTGAGCTAATAAAGCACGCTAAGTGGATTGGGTGCGCAGCGGCATGGATGCACAAGCTTGTCGAGTGAATATACAGTTCATCACTGGAAGGTTTGTAGTTCGGTCGGATATTGCGAAAACATGTAAGTAAAGCAATGCACTAGTTACTTAACGGTTGGAGGGGAAACAGAGAGAGAGAGAGAGAGAGAGAGAGAGAGCATGTTCGCGGACTTCTGTTGTGTGATCTTTGATGTTCACTCACTTAGCACACGCATTTGGATTAAAACTAAATCCTAAAAAAATACAATTTATAGGGGCATTCACTATAAACATAATTTATTTTGAACCTTAGGCATACATGACTTTCTGGCGAAAGTGAATCTAGCAGCCTGTGTGTAATGCGCCAGGCAGTATGTTATACTGTCCCTTTCATTCTGCTCCAGTACAAATGCATGCATGCATTGTGCGTTTTGCTTGCTTAAGTGTTATCTTGTTTTTTGTTTTGTTTTTTTTATAGTGGGTGTTATAGTCACTACACTATAGTTCATTTATGTAAGTGAGGATAGCAAAATAAAGTAAACTGTGACAAATTACACCCCAAAAATTCTTCAAACAGTTGACTACTGCATGAAGCTGCATGACAGCATGTCCAGGAGACTACAGACAGTCCGACTAAGCATTGAGAGTTGTGTAAATACTGTCATACTAAAAGCTGTCTGAATAATTTTTGGTTGATAGTAATTCATTACATACCTCCCTATCACAGTTATCTAACATTATCAAGATTAATTTGTTCTGAGACAGTTTAACTATGAGTTCTTGCTATATTTTATTACAATCTTCTAAACTATAGAGAATAAACTGTGATAATGTGAAATGTTGAAAGTGTCTGAATAAATTTTGGTTTGACTGTATCGGTTTAATAAATTGAGTTAACCAGCTAACATACTCTTTTGTTTTGTTTCTGTACCCAATATTTAAAAAATGTACAAATGCAATAAAAATATCGGTAAAATATCGGGAAAATGTAAGTATTGGTATCAGATGAGTACTGAAAAAAGTGGTATCGGTGCATCATTTTTTGGCACACTTTGATCTTCAGTGCATCTTTATGTCACTCCATAATTGTGTTGTCTTTAAAATAACTCTGTAATGTTTTCAGAATAAGGGTCTTAAAAAAATATTAACTTTATTCTCAAAATAGTTTGATGTCACAATTCTGCAACTATTCTCAAAATACTGTGAATTATTTATATAATATTGTGATCGTTGCAGTCTTAGTTTTAGTTTTTTGTTTGTTTGTTTTTAAGCTAAAACTAATTAATGAAGATTAATTTTTAATGAAATTTACTTTTTGAAACAATTAGGATGTCATTCATTTCCATTAAAAAGAAAAATATGATTGCAACAGGTTTTCTGCATAATTATATAAATACTTTTAATTAATAAATTGTTTAAAGTTTTTGAAAGAAATCAGAATGATTTTTAAAGGATCGTGTGACACTGAAGACTGGAGGGTTGTTACTGAAAAAGGTATTGTCATGAATTAATAAATAAAAACCATAAAAAGAATGTCACTGGATTTATGTTGGTATATTTATACTGGTGGAATGACCTGTATAGTACATGGTAACATTTGCACATTTCATAGTACTTAAAATATTGCTATAATCGCTTCATTTTACGTAACGAGTGAAAATCTCATTTGAATTGTTAATGTGACAACATTTGTACAGCTGCAATGTAATTAATCCCCACTTCTAGTTTGCAACTTTGCAATTGTTTTGAATATGTTACACTGCACATTTAAGTCTGATGACTCAGGAGCACATATGGCTTGAGGACTCAAGTATATTCCAAGTATATTTGTATATTCCACCATATGATCAGAAAAGCGAGAACAGGTGTGAGCGCAGGACAGCAGGTTGGTCGGTGGAGCCCATCGACTGCAGTGGGAGAGGAATTGTTTTTTTTACAGAGGATGTTCAATATGAAATTGACAAACTCAAACAGGTGAGAAAACTTCAAGAAAGATGAACGCGGTTGAGAAAGTTGGCTTTCCTGGAAGCAGACTAGGGAACTTTGTGTGTGTGCGAGCTCAGCTTAGAGGCATTGTTATGTACGCCATCCAATAACACACGCCAAGTGCTCTGTGCCAAGAGTTTTGCTCCTAAATCCAACCCCAAATCCTTTCGGGCTTCCCCTCCTCTGTCCGTATGCCTCTATCCCGCTCCATCATCAGTAGGCGTGGCGGTATGCCGGCAACATCACGGTTCGCCCCACATCAGTGGGCTGTGGTTGGTTAATGATAGAGCGGGTTGGTCCGAGACATCGGTTCCCGAGCCAGACAGCTGCAGTGGAACCGTCCTGGTTCCTATTACACCAGCTGCTCTACAAAACCCAACCGATCCCAGCCAAGCAGAACCCGGTCTGCCTGTTCCCTCCGCAACAGAGAAAACATATTTACCACATGTTCAGTGCACAACTCCTCTGACGACACACGTCCTAATGAAGAAGAATCATGTTTTTATGATTTATTAATGTGCAGCTAATATGGAAATGCACCTCTGGAGTGGTTTAGACACAGTTAGGAAGTATTGCAGGCTGGATGGATAGCTCTGCCCAAAGCTAAACGCTATGAGCCATACATTCTCAATCTTACACTTGCGTATTAACCAAATAATATTCAAACGTTAGGTAAGTTTAGTTAACAGAGAGGCGGGATAGTCTGGCGAGAAGAGGGCGCAACAACCTTCTCAAGCCAAGAAAGAGACTGTAATAAACCAAACAATGTGGAAACAATTACCTCTTGGCAAGGGTGAATTTGGCAATGCTCTACAGATCTGCAAAACCAACCGACCAGACGGTGTGTGTGTGTATGTGAGAGAGAGAGAGAGAGAAAGAGAGAGAGAGTGTATCTGGGTGAGTGTGTGTGAGTGTTCCACCACTGCTCCGGGTGGGTGTTCACGGTATGTGTGTGTGTGTGTGTGTTCACAGTGCGTGTGTTCACGGTGTGTGTGTGTGTTCTCGGTGTGTTGTTCACGGTGTGTGTGTGTGTATGTGTGTGTGTGTTTGTGTAAACTTTGGATGGGTAAAATTCAGAGCATGAATTCTGAGTATGGGTCACTATACTTGGCTGTATGTCACATCACTTAGTCACTTTGTGTGATAGTGTGTGTGTGTGTGTGTGTGTGTATTTGTGTGAGTACTGTAAATGTGAGAGTGTGTGAGTGTGTCTGAGAGTGTGTGTGATTCTTGTAATCTCAGACTTTTTATCTCAAAATTGACACCTTTTCTCATTGTGGCAACTTTATTTCTGAACAATTGTAACTTTATTTCCTCATAATTCTGACTTTATCGTAACTGTGACATTTTTTTCTCGGAATGTGCTCTACCAGTTGAGCTACAGGAACGGTTAGCTAGAGAACATTAATCAAGCATGTTTGCCGTATCTGATCTAAGAATCAATGCACATTAAACCATTACGGCTGCAATCTGAGCCGATATTTACTCTTAAATCTAGCGTTACTGCTCACCTGTGAGAAAGTCACTGGCGGTCATTACCCAGTCAACTGGATAAAGTTTCTCAACCAGGTTTACCTGTCTGACCAACTCTCATGAAATGTCACAAACAGGTTCTGCCGGCGACCGCAAGCTGGAGTTTCAGTTTTATGATGTCATTGCCTCACGGTGAAGCTGATTGGCTTTAACATGGTAAGCATGTACTATTTTGGAAATCTTGCACACACTCATCCATATGGATGTGATTTTGGTAATCCTGCAGACTCAGAGAGCAGACAGCTGGCTGAGGGAGGAATGATGGGATAGGTGGTGCTTCAGGATCATGAATCTGGAAGACATGAAGATAAGTAAAGTATAGAGAAGATGTTATCCTGGAGCTCACAGGTCATACAGCTTTAGGTAATTCTGAGGTTTCTCATCTCAGTATGTGTTTGGCATCTTTGGAAATTTGGCTTCTCTTAAATGCTGGATTATGCATGCATCTGAGTGCCAGAATACTCATCTGACACATCTGATCGTCTGTTGCGATCCATATGTTGTGCACTAAATGAGCACCAGCCATCCTCTCAGTGAAACGGCACTGCGAGAAGATAAACCGTAAAACATCAGAATACATGTGCGAAGGCTCCGAAAATAAACCACAAATTACAGCTGCCCTGGGGAAACTTATTTAAAGCTCATAAAAATAAAGTTCACTAATGCATAAAGGTTGCATAAGTATCCCTCTCAGCATTTTGTTTTCTTTCTTTCTCTTTGAGCTTTTATAAAAAACAATGTGGCAACTTTATATGAGGTTGGAATGTCAGGTACTGTACGTGGTGCTACCTGCAGTCTGTAGCAAAGCATGCTGGGGGATTCTTTCAACTGGCGTAGGATATCAGATGTCACAAAGATAGAATATTTATAATCGTTCTTAGTAAAAGTGATTCAAATGCCTGAACAATTAGCATTTCTATTCATCCAAAAATCCTGAAAATTAGTTTTTATAATCATCAGAAATGCAGTAAATCATCATATTTTCTTGATTTCTGAAGATCATGCGACACTGAAGACTGGCTTAATGATGCTGAAAATACAGCACTGGTCAAAGGAATACATTTCATTTTAACATACAGTCACATAGAAAACCATTTTTTATTGTAATTATGTTTTACTTCACAATATTGCTGTTTTTACAGATTATTTTTTAATCAAATAAATTCAGCCTTGGTGAGCATAAGAGACTTCTTTCAAAGACATTAAAAATCTTACATCCCTGAATTTTTGAACAGTAAATATAAAGACAATATATGCTATAAAAATGCATGAATTATCATATTTATATTTTAAATAATTAAAATGCTCAACTGAAGCTTACAAATCTAACCAAATATTTGAGAGTGTGTTCTGTCTACGTGATCTGTCTCTTCAGGGAACACAACGTTGCTGGGAGTAGCAGACAATACGTTTCCAAACATGGATTAAATAAATTGGCATAATGTTGTATTTCAGCACTTCGTGACACACTTGCATCATTTTTAAATCTGCCATTTCACACTCACTTAACTGCCACAAGCTGGCCACAGCTCCAAATATCTAACAAGTCAGACGTTTACAGCCTGAGAATCCAGGTACCAGAACTGCTAGAATTAGACTTACTATATACAGCACACAACTACTAATGTTTTCAAATGGGAAATTCAGCACATGCAGCAGCAAAGTAAGTGTTTCTGAAAGAACTGAAACAATCTGAAAACACAAAAAGCTGGCTATTGTTCTGTTTGTTTGGACCGAGCGGCAACCTGTGACTTATATTGTAATTCGTCAACTGGCCACTAGAGTCAGTCCCATAGACTCCTCAAGTTAAAATTACCAACATTACAGCAAAAAAAAAAAAAAAAAAAAAAAAAAAACGTTTACAGCCTGGTTCAATTTTTTTTATTTTGGTCTATAAAGCGTATTTTGCCATTCATGATAACTGTGAGGTGGGTGAATTTTTGTATAACTCATATTACATTAAGCTTTAAAGTTATGCGTAATTAAGGGCGTGGCCACTTGAGTGACAGGTGGATTGCTGCTGCTGTAAAGCTAGGTGGGTGTGTTTTCAGCAACCAGCTCATGCCTTTTTGCCCATTTTTGATTATCTGGGAGTGACACGCGGTGATGCTCTGCCAAGATGGCGATGGCTTAGCTTCACTTATGGCTTCAAAAGCGCAGTAGGCACCGCTTTAAGAAGTAGCAGAGCTTCTATATACTGTGCCGGTCACCTCACCCACATGTTTACAAACATTCAGCAAACGCCTCGGGTGCTTTCATGTTTCAGTCACTATGGCTCTGGTTAGACAGCCAGCACAAATGAAGCATTGTAGTTAGTTTACCCACATTCAAACATGTACAATTCTACATACTGTAGGAGCAGGAACAGGCATTTGCTTCTGGAAGAACATGCTTTTGAGGGTACACTATCTCAAACTTATTGGTAAGGATACAAGAAGTTATATTTGCATTTGCTGAATACCAGTTCTTACAAGCCAGCAGTGTTAGGTAGGTTTAGGGTGTGAAGGTGTGGAGATGGGGAACAAGACAGTCTTGTATGACTATTAAGTGACACAGACAGACGATCTGCTGAACAGATGGTCCAATTTACTTTATCATTACATGACTCATTCAACCAGCAATCTATCTATCTCTAAAAAGTGTAAAAACATCACAGAAACTGCATCAGTGGGAGCTCATCTTCTCTATATAATGACTGGAAGAGATACTAAATGGAAGGGAATTTGTGGCTTCTATTTGTGGCCAAAATCTTTAACTTCAGTATTCAGTTTCAGTATTTACTTCACATTAGACTTTAAATGTGCAGTTCTGAGCTTTAGCGGTTATTTCATCAAGCAATCTCTCTGTTTAATGGTAGTCATACAGGTAGCTTTTGCAGTAGGAGCAACATTTCAAACAGAATGAATAACTGATCTCATACGAGCATGCATCTGTGCTCACTCGACTCTTACGCATGGGGGGCTTGTTACCAACGCTCTTACAGAATCAGAAGGGGCGACAGAGATTTGGTAAGTGACTCAGCATTAATGAAAGCTGGGATTTATCACTTTTTCCTTCAGGAAACCTTAGAAAAGCTGTCAAAATACAGGCTTCTGGTTACGGAGTTCTTCCAGGACACATCTAACTTCTCACTATATGGTCACCCGTGAGTCACATCCAGAGCCATGAGCTTATATGTGAATCAGAGGGGTTGCCTTATTTTCACCGTCCTAATCACAGCGTGTTTTCCATCATTTTGTGGAACGTATGAGACTGTGAACATGTGCGTATCACCATCAACACTTCAGGTTCCCTGCTAATTAAATGGTTCCCCTTGGTTTGCAGCGAGGGGGAGGAGAAAAAACGGGAAATTCGTCTAAAGTAATGAAGCCCGTTTTTCTCTGTTTAAGGTTTCCCCAGCCTGTGAAAGACACCTAATTTTGACAATTACAACTATCCTGAAAAAAAAGGCAAAAAACGGAGTGCAAAAATGTGAATGAAATTGAGCTTATTCAGTAATTTAAACCAGACATCCATGCATTCGCTGTTTCGGCCCCCAGACCCAGAAAAGCAAGCTTTCTGCAGGATACAGGGGAATAAAGGCAAGTATTAACCTTTCCACCACTGAATATTAATCAGCATTTAATAAAAGGAAAACAACCCACTTGCCACTACAAATATTATCAGTGTGACATTACCTTTATTTTCATTTTGCGAGACGTTCTGCAAAAAAAAAATCAAGATAAACACGTACGCCTCAGCATTCAATAGTCCGAAAAGCGGGGGGAGTTAGGTTAGGCTAGGAAAATAAAATCATGAAATAAAACAAACATGGCACTTGCCGAGGAGACCGTATTGGACGCGGCGCTTTCTTCTGGCTCAGACTGCTTTGAGAGAGATGCATTGTAGGTTTTGGATTGACGAGGGCAACCACGTTTCCATGTTCATGAGCTGGCGCTCGCCAGGAAGACTCCCATTAGAAACGAGTGCGTGTGGTTTCTCGTGAACACGCTTGGGACTGAAACACAAATTCCCTCATTTCTCACTGCAGACAAAAATGTGAAAATGGGAGCAATACGGTCAGTCATAAACCTACAAAAAAAAAAAAATAATAATATATATATATATATATATATATATATATATATATATATATATATATATATATATGGAAATCAGAACAAACACAATTCAAATGAGCTCTTAATGTTAGAATAAAACAATAAAATAAAACAAAATCAAATCACAAAGCTCACAGTTTCCTCCTTAAAATCAAAATAATAAATGCTAGGCATAATAATAATAATAAAAAAAAAATAATAAATAAATAAATAAATAAATAAATAAAATATCTGCATATGCTACTAATGGGGTCCAGTCAAGTCAAGACAAGTCACCTTTATTAATATAGCGCTTTAAACAAAATACATTGCGTCAAAGCAACTGAACAACATTCATTTGGAAAACAGTGTGTCAATAATGCAAAATGATAGTTAAAGGCAGTTCATCATTGAATTCAGTGATGTCATCTCTGTTCAGTTCAATAGTGTCTGTGCAATCATTTGCAATCAAGTCAACGTGTACCTAATGGGGTCCAAAATGGGGTCTGAAACATGAGTGAAAATGCATTTTTCTAATTAAATAAATAAATGATTTTAGGGTAAACAAATCGTTACTATCAAAAATAAAACCTATTTAAAAGCGTTTAGGAGGCAGACACACTCTGCCAGTTTAAATCTAGATTAAAGACCCATCTCTTTAACCTGGCTTACACATAATACACTAAAACATTTCTAATATCCAAATCTGTTAAATTAAAGATTTTTAGGCCGCATTAATTAGGTAAACCGGAACCTGGAAACACTTCCCATAACACCCGATGTACTTGCTACATCATTAGAAGAATGGCATCTACGCTAATATTAGTCTGTTTCTCTCTTGTTCCGAGGTCACCGTGGCCACCAGATCCAGTCTGTGTCCAGATCAGAGGGTCACTGCAGTCGCCCGGATCCAGTACGTATCCAGACCAGATGGTGGATCAGCACCTAGAAAGGACCTCTACTGCCCTGAAAGACAGCGGAGACCAGGACAACTAGAGCCTCAGATACAGATCCCCTGTAAAGACCTTGTCTCAGAGGAGCACCAGGACAAGACCACAGGAAACAGATGATTCTTCTGCACAATCTGACTTTGCTGCAGTCTGGAATTGAACTACTGGTTTCGTCTGGTCAGAGGAGAACTGACCCCCCAACTGAGCCTGGTTTCTCCCAAGGTTTTTTTCTCCATTCTGTCACCGATGGAGTTTCGGTTCCTTGCCGCTGTCGCCTCTGGCTTGATTAGTTGGGGTCACTTCATCTACAGCGATATCGTTGACTTGATTGCACAGATACTATTTAAACTGAACTGAGCTGGATGATGACATCACTGAATTCAATGGTGAACTGCCTTTTTGCTTTATTGACACTATCTTCCAATTTAATGCTGTTCAGTTGGTTTATCACAATCTGTATTGTTAAAAGAGCTATATAAATAAAGGTGACACGACTTGACTCATTAGACGACATTAAAATAAAGTGCTACCAAATATTCTATTATGGATCAGAAACAAAATACTAATTAATTGTAATTTACCAGTCTTTGTCACTATCCTTCAAACCACTAGGTTTTACCCATTTGTCAGCAAGAGGTTTTTTCATAATTTAAAATAGCAAAATTTAGTATGATCACTTTTTAATATTATATATTAAAAATTGTATAATTTAAACTTTTATTTTATAATAAATACAGATCAGAATATGTACGTTGTTAATGTGTCGACTTTGACCCCTTATCTGCATAACAACTTCAGTTTTCCATTTATCAAAACCCTAAAGCTATATTTATTTTAAATCCCAGTTTTCTGACTTTTGGATACCACTGCAAATGGTTAAGTGTATGCAAACACAAGAAATTCAGTCACTGCCTGGTCCTGCGTGTGAATGTGAAATATGCTAAGACAGGGAAGGAGACTGTTTTGAAAGAGCGATAGCATCGGTTGGCACCCAGTGAGAAGCCCACATCACTGGCCCGTCATCTCAACACAAAGAAGAGGCCAGCAGACCACGAACAGAGAGGGAGGGATGAACACGAGTGAGAGAGGGCGGGAGAGAAAGAAACATGCTAACACACAACCTCCTCCACTGTTTTCTAAGTAGCCATTAGCATTCAAGTTAGCATTCAATATTTGCTTTGGATATTTATATTTAAGATGCACATCATTGTGCACACAACTCCAAGAAGCTCCATACAGTTCCCAGAGAAAGCTAATAATGCTAATGCTAATATTGCTTAACATTCTCATTTATCTCTCGCAGACACTTGTGAAAAATAAGTGTGCTTAACGGTATTGCATTGTAGAGTACTTCATATTTTCTTTTGTTTAACTACTTGCAGTTAATATAATATTAAAGAAATAACAGGCCACTTGAGCGTACTTAGTGTACAATGTTTCTGAAGATTTTTAAAAAGTGCACTTGCAATAATGTTGAATTAAAAGTTTTATCTTGAAGTACATTTTAAATAATTATGTTTTAACACTCTTTTATTGTGCTTTAAAGAAGTACATTTATTTTGCTGTGTTGACTAACATACTAAAACTCACATTAAATACTTGATTATAGTTTTAACTATAGATTTTTATTCGAAAATAATTATATATGTATTGTATAAAGTACTAAAATGTAACTTCATTGTTATAAATGTGTTATTACAAATACTTTATTACCACTTAAGTTGGACTTTTGTGTGTGTGCGTGTGCGTGTGTGTGTGTGTGTGTGTGTGTGTGTGTGCGTGTGTGTGTGTGCGTGTGCTTGCGTGTGTGTGTGTATGTATGTATGTATATATATATATATATATATACATATATACATATATATATACACACACATACAGGTATATATATACTAAAGTCCAACTAAAAGCACAAGTTCAATTAACTGCATATAGTCTAAATGTAATCTGTAATAAATGTCCATTTAATTGCAAATAACATCCAGTGAAGTGTCCAATATTACATTCAGTTTGCACTTAAGTATATTCTTTTGAAGTACATTATTTCCATAATAAGAGCTCTTTACTTTTATGTACTTCTTTTCCACCAAATCTGGGAAGTAATGTGCAATTTAAGTTGCAGAACCTCTTCCAATCGTATCCACTAGTTTATGGGTTCATTAAATCTGTTTATTTTCTTGTTTGTTTCTGCTTGAGGGAGGTGACTGCTTATTGAGTTTAACCAGCCGAGTCACATCTTTCCAGTCACTCGGTGCTAGTCAACACATGCTAACCCTGTGTGAGAAGGCCTTGTACACTTCTGTATTATGGAAAGGAAAGAAAATCTATACTCGCTGAACCTCAAATTAGTTCGGCAGACGTCAACGACCCTCTGTTAATATTTACAGTGAGTGTTAGCTTGAATGAACGGTCAGAAATAGGTTTATTAAAAAGTGTTAATTCCAAGCAAACATCAATTATTAGTAATAAAGGAGTCTGTGTCGTGGGCTTTGATGTGAGCTGTTTGTGATATCCACATCTGGGCAGTGAAACATGGAGCAGGGGGATTCTGGGAAGGTCAGCCAGTTATTTTACATGTATTAGTTTTATTTTTAGTGTTACAGTGCAAAAGCAGCCCAATGTTTTAGGTTGGAAACAGCATCAGTTCAGTTCAGGAAAAGAGTTACATTCATCTGTGTTTATTCGCCCTGTCAGCTGATACCGGAGCGCTTACTAAAAGGTTTTGTTTTGAAAAGCTCAGACTCTGGATTTTTTTATTAGAAATTCAAACTTAGTTGCATGACAAGTCTAATATGCGGTACAATGCAGCGCCAAGGGCCGTGGATTAGGGCGGTGAGACGTTGCACACACATATGCATGCACGCATGTGGCCTCTTCTGAACAGACAAAAAAGTAAGGATCGGGTCCTGAATAAGTATGAGCAATCATGCATAAACAGACATGTTAATGTGCTGCGCCGATGCAAACAATGACCTTCAGTAAGCCGTCAACGGCCACTAATAGTGCAACAGACCCACAAACATTTCAGCTGACATGAGCTCTGTGAAGACATCAGTCTGCCACCTTTCACTCTCAAAGAGCTTGTGCTATTTTTGTCTTAAATTGCTTAAGTCTTATGTCTACAACTTACAAAAATATGAACCAAGTCATTTTATTTTTCAACTTGAGATGTTTTAATTCAGTCTTTTAAAAAACATACAAATCTGTGTTTTATGAAATGCAAAAATTGCTGGTAATCACCAGATTCTCCTGTCCACCCTCAAAAAGATGGGCATCTCTGGAAGTGCTCTCCTGTGGGTTAAGTCCTACCTCTCTGACAGATCCTTCAGTGTGTCTTGGAGGGGTGATGTTTCAAAGTCACACCACCTTGCTACTGGGGTTCCTCAAGGCTCAGTACTTGGACCACTTCTCTTCTCCATCTACATGACATCTTTAGGATCTGTCATTCAGAAGCATGGCTTTTCTTATCACTGCTACGCTGATGACACCCAACTCTAGAAAAAACTCTAGAAAATTATATATATATATATATATATATATATATATATATATATATATATATATATATATATATATACCTGGCTATGCGTTCTACACTAGACTACATGAGACTTGTCATGGCACTTGTATACTGTTGTTGTTCTCTTGTTGACCTGATTCTACTGTTCTCATTTGTAAGTCGCTTTGGATAAAAGCGTCTGCTAAATGATTAAATGTAAATGTAAATGTAAATGTTTTAATTCAGTCTTAAACAAACATACAAAACTCTGTTTTATGAAATGCAAAAATTGCAGGTAGGTGTAGATTTAGGGCGATAGAAAATACAGTTTGCACAGTATAAAAACCATTACGCCTTTGGAGAGTCCCCGTAAACCACAAATGCAAGCAAAGTGATATGAGTGAGGAATAAATATGAAGCGAGGGATCCAGATATCCTGGTATTTAGAGCCTAATCTGAAACACATAAAACTAGTGTTACACCCCACAATATCACACAGTAGCATTACTTTTTCACATTCTCCTCTCTCCCTCTCTCTTCAATTCGAGTCACACTCGTGCATCCTGAAGGAAGAGATTTCAGGAAATAAAGCTCGACAATTTCCTCTGAGTGTAATATTAGAATCCAGCGGCAGCGAGGAGAGTCCGCAGGGATGCTGCAATCTCGTGTAGATACCGATAGCATTATGCATGTATGTCTATGCGTGCGTTTAAGCCGTCTGAAGTGGCAGTTTCTGTTTCTAGAAGGTTCCTGTCTTGCTGTGCCAGTTCCATTCCTCAGGCCTAAACCGGACACGTGCGTGCGTGTGTGTGTGTGTATGTGTGAGTGAACGCGACAATGCTTCATCCTATATTTCAGCTGAACTCTTCTCGCGTTCCACTACGCTTCACACTGCTTCCTTCAGTTAACACACAACGCTTCGAACCCAGCTCCAAATAATCATCGTCAATAACACTGACGAGGATGTAGCCCTACAGTACACAGGCGTCTCTGTTTCCTTCTAATTACTACGTCAAATACAAAAAGCGAAAGAAACAAGCTCTTATTTTGAGAGGGCATGGCATCGCTGCTGTTCTGGACCTCTGAAGTCCAGTTATGGTCTCGTTTGGATATTACCGATGGAGAACGGTTAGTTACGGTCTGAAAAGTGGATTTTTCGCCATCATTTCTCAAGCAGATTTCTTGGCGTTTGTGCATAGTTACCTGTGTGTATGAGGTGGAAAGAGCTGGGGGCAGAAGTAGAGAGAGTTGGGCCGGGCTGGTGGCCCAAGCCATTGGATCTCATCACTCCTTCATTACGTTGGCATGCCCAGGAATCAAACTGACTCTGCAAAGAATAGCCCCTTTCATTTAGCATGGCCTGCAGGCTAGAGAGGGAGGGTCAAAGACAGAGAGACTCAGTAAAAGTGAAAGAGCTGGAGAGAGAGAAAGACACAACAGAGTGAAAGGTGCCTCTTACACAAGGCCTGGTGACTGACACAGATCCCCGTTCTGATTCTTAGAGATCTATGATGTGGTTGCAGAACCCCCCAAAAAATGGAATTTACAGAACAGTGGGAAAAAATTTTTGGATGAGTAAATCAAAAGTGGGGTTGTACAATGAATCAAATTACGACAGGGAGTAGTGTCAGAGAATGTTAAATCTTTAAAAGATTAAATCTGCATGGGCAGAGCAGTTTTATATACCACACAAATTCAAATGATAATAATATAATATTATTTGTCTATTATTATGCAAATTAATATTATTAATAATTATTATTGTTGTTGTAGCCGTAACAACATTAAGACTATCAAGAATTAGTTTCATCCATTTTTTTGTGGTTGATTTGGTTACCACCATTTTTGACATTTTTGTATAAAATAATAAAAATTTAGAGGTTGGGGGAGGGGCATGTCTTATTGTTATATATAAATATAAATATATATATATATATATATATATATATATATATATACATATTTCTTTTTTATTTTTTTTATGCGTATTAAATTACTAATGGTTCGTTTATTTTATGGAACTATTGTATGTGTATGCTTTTATATGGTATGTAAATTTACCTTATGGAAAAAATAAAAACTTAGAATAGAAATTAAGAAATTAAAACTGGAATACAAAAAAAAAAAAAAAAGGGATTTGGGAAGGAAATATTAAAATGAATTTAATGGGGACCTAGATTCGTATTTAAAAGCTTTTGATTCTGATGATTGTTGATTCTTTATCCAGCTCTACTTATCAGTTACTACTCAAATATACTCAAAATCTCCAGCACCGAGAATAGCGTTGCACTCTCATTCTGCATATTTCCAATCAACATATGTACAGAAATGTTCAAAAGTGTGTCTGGTCCTGATGATTAGACACAGTGTTATCTGTAGCCGAGATACAGTAAATGTGACTGAGACAGGAAATGGTTAAGAATTAATCTACGCCACTATGACATGAACAGCTATATTTAGTCTGCGGTTTCATAAGTAACACTTGAACACATCTGAATGGATGTCACTGAGACCACAGATGACATCAGGACCCGAAGCTGACGAACCAGTCAGACCAGATCCTGAATCAGACAACACAACAAAAGGAGTTGATTCAGCCTAGAACACACATGCAAAATATATATTTTTAAAAAAGCATGCAACATGCAAAATACGCATATGTAATAACTATATAAGTGAAAGCTGTGATATTTGACACATTTAAAAATGCATGCAGTTCATTGCATTATATTATTTTATGCATTTAGCAGACGCTTTTATCCAAAGCAACTTATGTTGCATTCAGGCTAACAATTTTGTCCTATCATGTGTTCCCTGGGATTCAAACCCCCAACTTTATGCTTGTTAACACAATGCTCTACCGCTTGAGCTACAGGAACACACATTTATTATGTTATTTATTTTATTATAAAATATATGCTTGCATACATGAGAGTTCCTCAGTGCTAAGCCTTTTTCGCTGCCACTGCTGTCAAGGTGGCTTTTAGTGATTATGCAAAAGTAATCAATAACAATAGATTAAGCCAGACAGGTTACTATCGGTCATCCAGCTCAGTGAAATGAAATCCGACTATGCCTAGCACCTCTCTCTGTGAGGCACAATTAAATTAAAAATGTGCTGTGCTATGACTGGCCCAGCGTCCAGACGACTAGCGTTTCGCTGCATCAGAGAAATTCTCGAACTGTGAAAATCGTGGGCACGGCTAGCATCTGCTTTTCCACTGGCTCGGCTCTCCCGCTGACAAAACCAATTCCTTTAGCCTCAACCCACACCTGCTGCCGCCCCCTTAAAAGCCCGAAAGAGTCCTTAAAGGTGTGGATCTGTCATTAGCACATTTAGCTTGGCGCTAAAGCACATTGTTATTTTTAAGAGCCAGTGTTTGCACCAGCTGTATCTTTGGATCGAGTGCAGATTCCCGTGGCTCTGCGCCTGTTCGGCTCAGTGTACGCCTTCACTGCATACTGCTTCACGTTTTTTAATCAGCTCGGCTGGTCAAAATGATCTCACCAATATATTTTGTTTGCTGTGGAATTGAGCCGAATTAAAATACATCCATGCATTGCAGTTGACTCGGAGCAAGTAGTAACACTTCAGAAACGTCTGCCGTTCAGACTGGACTTGATGACGCATGTTAACAAACAGTTAAATACTCGGATCTGCTGAAACTGGTTAGTTTTTCGTAAATCACAGATAACGACTGAGTGTCTGGAAGAACCTCTGACCTCAACACAACCTGACACCCAGATCCCACATTCAAGGAAGCTTGTTTCTGTCCGAATACAACGCAATAAAATATAATTGACCTTGCTTTATTTATTAGTTTCTTTACTTTATACAAATTACAAATTAATTTAATGCAATGTAATTTTCGCATTATCACTTTAAGTCTAACCATTGTAACTGTATTTTGTGCAATATGAATTTATATCTCAGAATGTGATTATATTTCACAATTAGAACTTTCTCACAATTGTGACTTTGTCATAATTGCGAATTTATTTTGTCTAGTGTGAATTTAAATCTCACAATAGGTATGTTTATCTTTTATACAATTACAGTTTTTTTTTCTTACTATGTGATTTCATATCTCACAGTTGGACTTTATATCTCCACAATGCAACTTTATATATCACTGTTACCATTTTATTTCTCACAAAGTGACTTTATATCTCACAATTTTGAATATGACTTGAAGTGTGACTTTATCTCACTACACACACAAACACACGCACACACACACACACACACACACACATATGTATATGTCACTTTATATCTCACAACTACTATTTTACTTTTTGCAATAATGACTTTATGTCCCACAATTGCAATTTATTTCACACCTTATTACTTCATATCTTATCTTACCATTGTGAATTTATTCTCAAAACTTTATCTCACTAAAAGATGCTTCCTCAAACATCACTTGCATGGTGTCAAATTAACCCTTTTTTTCATGGAGGCTTCAGTAGGATAACAACAACAAAGCATAGGCATGTTTGGCCAGAAAGTCTGTCAGAAGTTAATACACACAGTTACAGATAGAGTTTATACTTCTGGTCGTTTCTGTGCCAAAAGACAAGAACTTCAGTAGCACAAAGAGAAACACCTTAAACACCTCCGAGATAAAGAACTGGCTGACATGGTTTGCCAGTTTACCTCTAATGTTTGCACAAAATCTTCACACCTCCGCTCCAAGAAAAGATGAGAAGTTTCCCAAGGCCTTTTATAGGTCGCCTAGCCATGTATGTGATCACTGTTTAAGATGAAAGTGACTTGGTGAATATTGAGACAATGATAAATTGTGACGGCCATAACAGAGCTTCATTTTGACTTAGTTGAAACTTACATAGATATAGATTGTGTGTGTGTATATATACACACACACACACAAAATAAAACATACATGGTAAGACGAAACAGATCAAATTAACACTTTGGGCCAAGTTCATAAAAAATGCACAGCTTTTGCCATCTGTTCTTGAAACATTTTAGTTTTTGACAGGATGTGGCGTAGGTGTATCTTGTGTGAAATCACCGTCTCATCTGACTGCAGTCGCTAGATGTGAGTTCTGCTAAACAAGTGGCATAAGTTAATCAGACTGCAAGTTGCACTCCCATAACATTTTACTACTTCAACACCTTGGTAAAACCAGTGGTTAGAGAAACTTTTAAAGCAGACGTTACTGCTAAAGCCCAAATGTGGTAACACTTATCTGATTGGCTGTATCAGAGGTAATACTGTCATCACTGCCAGGAGCCAACAGGAGCTAATGCACAAAAAAAAAAAAAAAAATCAAGCAGTTGTTAAAAGATTGGTTGATAAGCGCATGCAAAGTTGAAAAGCTGTCATTCACTCCTGTATTCGCTGAAGTCCGCATTACAATAAATAAACCAAGCCTCTCTTTCCTATTAGCAATGTGCTGTTAACAGAAAGGGGAGCGTGCTATTGATGAAGGTCCTAAAAGTTCTGCTATGTTTATACTTGAAGTGAATAATTTAAATAAACACATGCAGTGAAAATAAACGCTGTGTGTCGGAGCGAGGAGGAATCACAACGCTCACAGTTCACTTTCTGTATGTGGAAGCTGAGCCTTAATTAAACTGCGGGGCAGATAGGATTACTGACTTACAACAACCAGAGACTGCCTTTCTCTGCCACGAGAGGAAACCATCTTCATAGAGGCCTGCTACAAAACACTCGGCACGTGCTTATAGAACACTGTATTGTGAGATAAAACAAATGCATATAAAATCAAACGACTGCACAAAATGGATCATGGAAGAGGTATGCAATCAATCCAGGCAAGTTAGAGTAAACCCATTCGTTTCAAACTGGGGTGAGAGATCAGTTTCACACATCAGCACCACCATATATAAAGAAAATAAAATTGCATTATAAACTAAATTTAAAAAGAGCTTTACTCATTTAAGTACTTGTTTACTTATGCATTTCTATTTTAATAGAAATGAGAAATGGGGTGGATCTAAATCACAATACGTTTATGCATAAAATAATTAAAATGTCTATGTTAGGTGGCAATATCATCGTGCACTTCATAAATTAAAAGAATCTGGGATAATATGTTGATTTCATATGTTGATTGTTTTGTAGAAGTCAAATATGATATTATTTTCAAAATCTGAAACATCGAAACATGTTTTGAAAAAAATAAATAAAAAAAATCCTAAATATTTAAATAGAACGTATTAGCACTCCCCGGTCTCCTCTATATAAATGTTAAGTGTGACCAAAAATACAGAGCCCTGGGCTGTTTTTAATCAGTAATGCATGGCCAGTGTCTGCACTGAGCACAGAACTCTGTCTCCACCTATCGGTCAGTTTCATGACAACACCCAGCGAGGCGCCCCGACAGCATGGAGCTCGAAGGATACATACAACAATATTTGCAACTTCTCCAAACCTGTTGAAAAGAAGGAATTAGTGCGAGTGGAAAGCTCTGCTGAGTCACTGACTGAGTAACACTTCCCTGAGCCAAGCTTTCCAAAATTACTCACTAAATAAACCAATTAAATCCAGTGGCTTGAATATTAAGCCCGTTTGATTGTTTGCATTCGCTTGAAGTCTTGTATGGTGTACTGTATATGTAGAACTCTGTCCGACTCTACAGATAAACAGTTTCAGGCTGTGTACTGGCGCGCGATATCTGTTTTATACAGCAGTAGCAGATTTCAGAAAGAACTTGTGATGAAAACAGTGCGTTTTGAAGCAAAGTTAAAGTAGATTTCTCTAATGTTAAATTGTGGGTGATAATTATTGAGAGTGAGAGAGGGGTGGGTACGAGCAGGCATCGGTTTCCTTGTCGTGTCGTCACAGCGCGTGCAGTTTAAAAGCCCGTGCGCGCTCAGCTGACAAACCAAAGTTCGTCCCTCTCTTGGAAATACTACACGGGAGCGCGCGCGCAAGGGGATCGCTTGGCTTTTGCAGACACCAGCAGAAACACTCAAACGCTTGCCCTCTGAAAGCGAGCGCCGCGATTCAGTGGATTTGCAGGAATTAATAGCTGGAAAGAATTTTGGGGAGGCGAAGCGTTCAGTCGGGACATCCGTACGAATTCTCTGAGACTGTCCATCTACAGTCTGCGCATGAATCTACTAGATCCCTACCTGAAAATGACAGATGAGCAAGAGAAGTGTCTGTCTGACGCCCCGAGTCCGAGCATGTCCGAGGACTCCGCGGGCTCCCCGGGCTCCGGCTCGGGCTCCGACACCGAGAACACCCGTCCGCCCGAGAACAGCCTCATAGCTCCGGACGGGACGCTCGGCGAGTTCAAGAAGGACGAAGAAGACAAGTTCCCGGTGTGCATCCGAGAGGCGGTGTCTCAGGTGCTGAAGGGGTACGACTGGACGCTCGTGCCCATGCCGGTGAGAGTGAACGGATCGAGCAAAAACAAGCCGCACGTGAAGAGACCGATGAACGCGTTTATGGTGTGGGCGCAAGCGGCGCGCAGGAAGCTCGCGGATCAATACCCGCACCTCCACAACGCCGAGCTCAGCAAAACTCTGGGAAAACTGTGGAGGTAAATACTTTTCTCATTCCTCAACACACATTTCTTTTAGTGTTTATTTATTTGCAATTAATTGCATTGCATTAATTCACATAATACCACACAACTGCATGCATATAAATTCATATAATAGCACACAACTGCATGCAGGATACACAACAGTAACAGTATGTACTGTAGGGAAAGATTCATTGCTGTGCTTATTGGGCAGATTGCTGAACGAGGGCGAAAAGCGTCCCTTCGTGGAGGAGGCTGAGCGCCTCAGGGTTCAGCACAAGAAAGATCACCCCGACTACAAATATCAGCCTCGGCGGAGGAAGTCGGTGAAGAATGGCCAGAGCGAGTCTGAGGACGGCAGCGAGCAGACTCACATCTCCCCGAACGCCATCTTCAAAGCCCTGCAGCAAGCCGACTCGCCCGCGTCCAGCATGGGAGAGGTGCACTCGCCCGGCGAGCACTCAGGTGGGCGAATTCAAGTCAATCTCAAGTTTTGTTTTTTGTTTTTCTTCCTTCGCTCTCTCTGTTGCGTCCCCTGTGCTGTGCTGAACCCGCTCTCTAACTTCTCTCCCCTCCTCCACTGTTTCCAAACAGGCCAGTCCCAAGGGCCGCCCACTCCTCCCACCACCCCAAAAACTGACGTGCAGCCAGGCAAAGTGGATCTGAAGCGAGAGACCCGTCCACTTCAGGAAAACACGGGTCGTCCGCTCAACATCGACTTCCGTGAAGTGGACATCGGCGAGCTCAGTAACGACGTCATCGAAACTTTTGACGTCAATGAGTTTGACCAGTACCTGCCGCCGAACGGGCACGCCACCAACACGTCCTACGTGGGCGGCTACGCCACCTGGATGGGGAAGCCTCAAAACGGCAGCCCTTCAAGCACCCAGCTGACTCCACTCGGGACGGGTGGCTCCGGGGATCAAGACCAACCCAGAACGACGCACATCAAAACCGAACAGCTCAGTCCCAGCCACTACAACGAGCAGCAGCAGGGCTCCCCGCAGCACGCCAGCTACGGCTCCTTCAACGTCCAGCACCTCCAGCACTACAGCACTTCATTCCCATCCATCACCCGGGCGCAGTACGAATACTCCGACCACCAGGGCGGCGCCAACTCCTATTACACCCACGCTGGAGGTCAGAGCTCCGGCTTGTACTCCACCTTCAGCTACATGAGCCCCAGCCAGAGGCCCATGTACACCCCCATCGCTGACTCTACCGGGGTTCCTTCCATTCCCCAATCCAACCACAGTCCCCAGCATTGGGACCAGCAGCCGGTCTACACACAGCTGTCCAGACCCTGAGGACTCGCCGTCACACGCCCACCGTCGAGCAGATACACAGCAGAGGCTGACGGGACTCATTACGCATCATTCCACTCTCTTTAAAACACACACTTGAATCCCCCCTCAACACACACACACACACACACACACACAATGTAGGAAAGAAAGCTGGACTACAAGAAAAACGGCTCCCAATGTGCCTTTTTAATCGCCTGAACTCGAGATTAGAATATATATATATATTTTTAGCCTTGTTTGCAAGAAAAGAAACATTTTTTTGAGAAATGATTCCTCTGTGAGGACTTATTGATTATTGATACTTTAATATGTACTGTGTATGTTTTCTTAACATGTTGTTTTTCAGCCTTCTGTGTTTCTTGTAGAAAAGTCTATTTTTACTAAACCACTCTTGGTAGTCATTCCTTGTTTTTCTCCCATCTTTTTCCCTCAGTAGCACCCGTTATTGTCTCTAGTCTTTGTGCGGTGCATTTTACGTTTTATAGTTTGACCTTTATTTATGTTCCTGTAAAATATCATCCCTATCCAACAGTTGTTGTTGTTTTTTTTTAAGCTCTCGTTCACGCTTTTATCCCCAATCAGTGCCTGTCAAATGTTGGAAGTGAATTAGCGGGAATATCTACGTGGCAGCGGCAGCTGAGAATTTACTGAGTGTCTAACAGCATGTGTCGCAGCTCCAGGAAGTGACCTTTGACCTCTGCTTGTCAATAGCTGCCTGCAGTCCTACAGGTGTCATCTTACAGCCTTTCCTTCTGTATCCCATCTTAACCCCTTTAATTTATTTATTAGTATTAATTTTATTTCAAAGAAATTATTTGCATTTTATTCTTTAATACTTTATAAAAATTAAAAAAAAAAGATTGTTATTTTGCGCCTCTGAATATGGTGTCATGTAATCCAACGGGCCATTTAGACAGAGAGCTGGTACTTAATATGGTAAAACTCTGTATTCATCATGTTTATTTATCATATGTAGATTTTTCTATTTGAAATGTTTATTTGTCTATTTCTAACTAAGTCATGCACAAAATGCTGTTGCAGTTTCTAAAATAAGGCTGATTAAACTGGAAGCGTAGTTTTACGAAGCTCTAATTTGAAGCTGTAGTTGTTTTTAAGTAGATGTTTAGTTACTCTGCATCTTTCTTTGCTTATGCATTTTCCCTTTCTGATTTTGTGCTTTACTCAACTTCAGTGATCTCTGTACTGACGTTGATATCTTTTTTTACACAAGACTGAACAAGTTTTTTGTCTTTAAAAAGTTTAACATTTTACTGCCTTTTGAAGAAGCTCATCTTTTGTATTATATTTGCAATAAAAGTGAGAATAAAACATAAAACCGACACCTACAGCTTGTCATTGTCTGAAGTTTCTACAGCACTAAGCATGAATATGTATGGTTTGTGTTTAGCCTCAGGGAGTGGAATGTCTCCAGCAATGACCAGCTTTAGTTTTCTGACGTAAGCATTGCCTCGCTCTCGCAGATGAAGCAGCAGGAGGGCCCTATAGTCAGCTCACTATAACACTCACATTGTTAGGGGGAAACGGAAAGAAAAACAGCGTTTGGTTTTCCTATGTGGTTCCCTAGGTTTGTTCCTCTGAACGGTCAGCAAAGGGAAATATTGACAAGTCCGTCATGCCAAAGACATCATGTTCTACCAATTTATTGTAATTTTCAGCTCTATTATGTGATTGCATCATCTATGCTGGTATGTAATTACAAAACCAGAAACAACAAACATCTTCTGGCTTTAACACTAGAATACTCACAGGCTCATGTTTGAAAATGATAAGGTAGTGCTAGTATCTATCTATCTATCTATCTATCTATCTATCTATCAATCACTATATATTCTACACTACCGCTGAAAAGTTGGGGAAATTAGTGATTTGATTTAAACTGATCAAGTGACAATTGGGACTTGTACATTGTTACAAACTTGCCTATACATTTTCTGTAAAATGCATTTTCTTGCTGTGAAGAAAAGAAAAAAAAAACGAACTGCATCACCGTTTACAAAAAAAAAAAAAAAAAAAATTAATTTAAGGTGCACAACTGTTTTAACATTGAATATAATCTGATTTTTTTTTTTTTTTTTGAGTACCAAATCAGAAGATCATGTGACACTGAAGACTGGAGTGAAGATGCTGAAAATACTGCATTGAATCACAGGAATAAATGACATCTTACTATATCATCTCATATAAAACGGTTATTTTAAATAAATAAATAAATAATAGTAGTAGTAGTATTTTGGCATTCTACCTGCATTTGTAATTACCATCTTATTTTCTTCAAAGCTTGGCAGGCTGGTAAAAACCATATTCTTCACATAAACGTGCCAAAAACCTCAGAGACTCAGACGGGGTGCAGGGGAAATACTGGAATGACTGAAAACAAGTGACAGGGAGTCAAATACAGATAAAGAATGTGAGAGGGATTGAAGGAAAACTTCTCAGCCGTCTGTAGAAGCCATTAGGACGGTGAAACAGATGAGATGTCTGGGCTTCTACCATCGAGTGGGAAAGAGCTGTGCAGCTCCGGTGATGAAAACCAGCGGTGATCGACATCATTGTCAGCTCTCTCCATGCTCAAATCCCCCCGATGTGCTAATGTCTCCTAACTTCAATCGATTAGATCTTATTATTGATTACGGTTCTAAAGTTGAGACTGAAGAATTTGTAAATGTAAATGTATCAGTTAAATTGTTTTAATGAAATACATATTCAAGAGTTTTTAATGAAACATCAAAACTAAAGTTGGAGGTGTATTTGCAAGACCAGATTGTCCCGAACACCCTCACGTACGCTCAGGACAGCTGAGCGGAAACACAGACAGCGATGGAGTGGCCCATTCTCCGGGCAGTTTTCCCAGGAGAAGCCCATTAATATTCCGAGGAGACGGCGTGCAGGGAATCTCTCTCCTCCGAGCCCAATGGGTGGTCCTTTCAAATGCAAAGTAAGAACACAAAATAAGGATGAAAAAGAGGAATCTGGCAACGTCCCACTTCACTAACAAAGCAACCATGAACATTTTAAAGCATAAAATGAAAAACAACACACACGTACATGACCAAAGCAGGTGGACTGCAATATCAAGTGTGGGTTTTCTCTGAGAAAATACAGATTTTGAATAAGTTAAGCAGGTTTTACAGTTAAAAGATGTGTGATGCACTGTATCATTGCATTGAATTACAAAGTAGCGAGAACCGGGAAAATGTAACACTTCTGTTAACTCTCTTGTCAGTTTAAAGATTTCAGGGTCTCAAAGCCTCAAAAGTCTTCCACATATTAGCATTCATCATCAATGTCATTTAAATGTCTTAATTTAATAATACTACAGTATATTCATCTTGTGAAGGAGGGATCACCGTTTAAAAAGTATATATATATATTGTAGTGATTTCACAGACCCGAGAAGGTTAAGTGCATTGTGCTTCTATTAAGAAGAAAATATTCTATTGAAAGTGTAAGTCATTATTTTGTGGCCTCGTTTTCATTGCTATAAAAAGCCAGTCTACTCTGTTGCATCTGCACTAAACTCATTAAAAACATCAGGAGCAAGAATTTGCCTATTCAAATTTCAGCCCCTGGGGTGAGCTTGTTTGCTTACGCTGCGCTAAAAGGAATACAGTACGAAGCTTGGTTAAATATTTATGATGCCGTATTATCGCACTGGACTCTTCCACATGGGTTCTGGCAGCATGCAGCATCTCCCCTCCCCAGATCTGCTATACCCCTGTCGGTCCCAAAGGATCTCACCCCTTCGCCCCCACATAGCATCACCCCACTGTCATTGTCCCCCAGGAGCCCCACAAAAGGGAGCATTTGACCTCCGAACACACCCCCATTTCCTCTCTTTTGAAAGTGTCCCGGCCCACAGAAAGTCTCGTTGCGACTCAAAGGAAACTGTACATCAATGAAAGACGGCCAGCCAAAGCTCACAGGAAAAAAAGTGAAGAAAACACTCGCATTTCACCCCAGCTGAAATTGACGGAGTGGGCCACTTGTTTCCTAGCAACAGACGCCTACAGCACAGGAAGCTGCAAGTTCACAGTTCAGTTTGGGGCGGCCGGACTCCCTCGGACCCCTGAGCTGAAAAGATGCCCGAGGTCACATCCTACAATTTATTGCAAACACGAAATAAAATAAAAAAATATCATAATTTACTCACCCTCATGTTGTTCCAAATCTGTGGAACTCAATGTGAGACGTTTAGTACAATGTTCATGCTGCTCTTTCCCATACAATGATTGAAAAATTAATTGTGAACACCCTTTTGAAAAAGAAATGTGCTTAATTTTATTGAATGTGCTCTTGTAGAGTCTTTAAAATCTTATATATATATATATATATATATATATATATATATACAGTACAGACCAAAAGTTTGGAAACATTACTATTTTTAATGTTTTTGAAAGAAGTTTCTTCTGCTCACCAAGCCTGATAAAAAATACAGAAAAAACAGCAATATTGTGAAATATTATTACAACTTAAAATAATAGTTTTCTATTTGAATATACTTTAAAAAATAATTTATTCCTGTGATGCAAAGCTGAATTTTCAGCATCATTCCTCCAGCTTCAGTGTCACATGTAACATCAGTCGATCACATGATCATTTAGAAATCATTCTAATATTCTGATTTATTATGAGTGTTGGAAACAGTTCTGCTGTCTCATATATTTGATCTATAAAAGGGTAAAAAGAACTGCATTTATTCAAAATAAAATAAAAAATTATAATAATATATTTTCTTATATATATATCACTTTTATCAATTTAACACATCCTTGCTAAATAAAAGTATTGATTTTATTTTTTTTAAAGAAAGAAAAAAATTACTGACCAGTAGTGTTTATTGTTATTACAAAATATTTATATTTTAAAAACATAGCTTCTTTTTTTTCTTTTTTCTTTTTTTTTTGTACTTTTTATTCATCAAAGTATCCTAAAAAAAGTATCACATGTTCTGAAACAATATTAAGCAGCAGAACTGTTTCCAACTTTGATAATGAATCATCATATCAGAATGATTTCTAAAGCATCATGTGATAATGATCCTAAAAATTCAGCTTTGCATCACAGAAATAAGTGATAATTTATTTATAGTGTGTGTGTGTGTGTGTGTGTGTGTGTTTGTGTGTGTAACTAGTGTGTTATTTGAAATGATATTACAGAAGGTTAATATATTTTACATGTACTAAATTGCAACGTAATCATTACAAAGGTGTAATTACAAATATACATAAATACATGACATGCACATTTCAATAGAAATAACGGTAACACTTTAGAATAAGGTTCCATTAGTTAATGTTAGTTAACTACTTTCGTTAACATGAACTAAGCAAGAACAATCCTTCTACAGCATTTATAAATCTTAGTTCATTTTAATTTCAACATTTACTAATGCATTATTTAAATCAAAAGTTGTGCTTGTTAACATTAGTTAATGCTCTGTGAATTACCATGAACTAACAATCAATAACTGCATTTTCATTAACTAACATTAACGAAGATGAATAAATACAGTAATAAATGTATTATTCATTGTTTGTTCATGTTAATTAATACATTAACTAACATTAACTAATGGAGCCTATTCTAAAGTGTTACCAAAATAACATTAAAGTGTATTTTAGTTTATGTTTGTCAGTACATTCGGCAGCACACTTTAACTGTATTTCAAAGACAACAGTAGTAATTATAAAATTACATAAAGATGTACTTCTATTAAAGTGGGTCAAAAACCAAAGTTCATCTAAATGCATTTTATATATATATGTTTAAACTTTAATACGTTTTATAAAGCCAAACTCCACTGGTGTCTCACAACCAATCATGATGCATCGAATCTGGTTTTTAACGGTGTGATTCACTTCCCCTCCCATTTCCCAAAGTGCCTTATCAATAGCTCATTATGCAAAGGAATCCCAAAAAGGAAGTGGTTTCAAGGCTAAAGGACACTTCTTTTTGGCATTTAACCACCGCAGTCCACACTAATAATGCAAATGAATGAAACATGTTATCTCAAAATGAAACCAAACAGTGTATTTGACAAGTACTTCACCTGATGTTGGCCTGCTCTTATGTTTTAATACACACAAACTCCCCGTCAGACACACTGGTATTTTGATGGGTTTCGAATGACTCCATCTGTGGGGCTCGGCTAAAACCACACGGTCTGAGCGGAGCAGATGACATGTGGAGAAGACATCACACGTGTGACACGGACAACATCTCATATCTCAACACAAATAAAGCCCAGCCATCCACCACATCTTCCCATTCGACTCCTTCGGAGCGGCGTGCATCTTTCCCCGGCTACACACGTATCCCGTTACAGCAGGACGCATATGATCAGCTCACTAAGTATGATTACATTTAAACGCAGGCTCTCCCAGCGTCAGCTCATGTGGTAGAAATAACATCTTTAACCAGGGTAAATACACACAGTCCTCTGTAACACAGCCTTATTCAGAGGCTGGAAGGAGTTTACACTGAGAGGCCAGTTTCAAACAACTGATCTGCTCGACTGGGTTCAGGTTCACGGTTCAGTGCCTTTGCTGCAGATTTTCTGCACACGTCTGTGCTTTTAGAAAATATGACATGTCTGAATATAGCAACAAAGCTGCGATGACCCGAGCTGTCCGGAGAGATAAAGGAGCGGAGAGGTTTAGCAGGATCTACTGAGGCGACATGGAAAGGTGTGGACACTGAGTATGGGAGGGGAGATGTTTGGACTAGGGGCTTTTACCGTGACGAGTGTGGGTTTTCTCATGGTCTTATGGGACAGAAGTCTGATCCACATGCCTGGGCTACTGAAAGTGTCTGAAAGCACCTAAAACTAAAACAGAGTCTAACTAGATACAACTTTATGAAATACATAAACATTTAAACACAGATTCCACATTAAACGCATCGTTTATTATATTTGTATACTTTTTTGTGATATAATATAATATCTAAAGCAACTTTACTATATAGCAAATCTTAGCTGCTGGATTGTTTATATCATTAATAATTTTTACTATATCATTGCCCAGCACTACACATCAGTTTCCATGCAATATCACGAAAAACAATAGCAAATCTTGGCTACGTGAATGTTTATATTTTCACAAAATGTTATTCAGCTCTTTATATAAATTTGGATGTATACAGTACACACATGTAAAGCAATATATAGACAATTTCAACAGTGATTGTTAATATTATTGCTAAATGTAAACTGTATTATTGCACAACTCTATATATAAACTTCGATAAATAGTATATATAGTAAAATCACAGAAAAGTGATATATAATATATAGCAAATTTCAACTGTAAATTATATAATTATATATATATATATATATATATATATATATATATATATATATATATATATATATATATATATATATATATATATATATATATATATAATGCTCTCTATATAAAACTGGATATTTAGTATAACTGCTAAATGGACTGTAATGCATCAAGATATTAAGATCATGATATTTATGTAAAATGTGTTTTGTGAAAAGCATTATACAGATACAAAAATTTATTTATTATTTATCATACTTAATGGACTATTAAATCAACGATGACTTTATTTGATATTGTCCATAATGACAACCTTTTCTACCTTTTTTTATAACCTTTTCTCTTATATACAAATTTTATAACAGGGATTTTTTTTTTTTTTTTTTTACAGTGTAGTTTTACAGTAAAGCTGCTTTTATGACCAGTAGTCAAAAAATAAATAAATAAATAAAATAAAAATAAAACAATCCTCAACTATAACTGGACAGTATAACTATAGAAAGAGGACATTATGACTCACTGCTACCTTCTTTATTTTCCCACATGCCACTAGATTAAGTTTCACTTAAAAAAAATTGTTCTGGCTTCTTTGCTGTTTATGATCAATAGCACAAATATAATATTTCTTTTCATACTTTTTTATTTTTTTATGTTCTGTTCAGATTACCATTAAATTTAAAAAAATTGTTGTGGAGTGAGGGAACCTAAAATACATATTTATAGTGTTTATAATTTTTGCAGATGTTTTGTTTACCAATATTTTAATTAATTTCTGAATGTAATAATATAATGTGATTTATATGTTTGATTGTTTTTAGTTTTTCTCTATTACTAAACAATGAGACTTACTAAACATATAAAAAAGCTATATTTAAAAAAGCAGTTTGTACTATTGATCTAATGTGTGTTTTGTTTTGTACTGTGGATTTTGGGATAGGCACTCCCTCTGTTTCCACCTCGAGAGAAAACGCCCCCGACCGAACACCACGAGCAAGATGTCTGACAGAAACACATGTTTCTACTGAAGATCTTAACAGTTGTGGAGCCACACAACCAGGAAGACATCTGATAATCAGGAAGAAACACACACACGCGCGCACAGGAAAACACGTGTATGCAAACATAAATCATCCGCATGAGGGTTATCTCCCCCTGACCTCCATGTGCAGAAAACCAGTTGCTTGCACAGCTGGCGAAGCCACTGACTCACTGCAGCCCGACAGATGCACACATTACCCATAATCCCCTATCATCAGAGCAAATGCTCTTTGTACTCGCCACAATCTTGATGCCTTGTGCAGAATGTTGAGTTAAACACACACACACAAACACACACAAATTAGAAGTTCAAATAACGTGCCAGTTAATGGGGATTGCTCTCATACTGTGATTCAGATGTTTTCCGCTGATAGACAGAGACATACGGTCACAAACCTCTTGGAGGTGTGATTTAGTGCATAAAACATGTGAATGCACAAACACACATCACAAAACCTCACAGGCTGCATGGCTTTACGTCTTGACGGTGCATATATCACTGGAGATTAGCAGAGGCATGCACCGCACAGCCAACAGATGCAGCAGTTTCTCACTTTTCATCTCTTCCTATTTCTCTCTCTCACACACACACACACACTTTTCTAAACACTTCATGTTCTTGCAGAAATACGTGTGATCTGCATATCACCTGAGGAATAAATGATCCAAATAATGACAAATTGCTGAAAATGTACTCACACTCAGGCCATCCTAGAGTTGGTTTCTTCGTCAGAACAGATTTGTAGAAATGTAGCATTGCATCACTTGCTTACAAATGGATGCTTTGCAGTGAATGGGTGCCGTCAGATTGAGAATCCAAACAGCTGATAAACACATCACAATAATCCTCCATCAATCTCCTGTCCATCAGTTAACATCAGTGACTCTCATTCTAACGGCACCCATTCACTGCAAAACATCCATTGATGGGAGACTGATGCAATGCTAGATTTCAACAAATCTGATGAAGAAACAAACTCATCTGAATCTTCAGTTTTAATTTTTGGGGGAGTAGAGTAATGTCTTTCTTTGAGTGTCTTCAGCACGACCCTAAAAACACGGGCTTAAAATATCAGTGAGACACGACAGCTGAACAAAGAAAGACAAGACGCCAGGTGAGCTCAACCATCCAGGTCTGTTTTTGACATTTAGCACTGGGTTTCTGAAGGACAGCAGGAGATATAGCGATTGAGAAGTTTATCTTTAAACACATCTTCACTACTAAAGCCCACAGAATTTTCTAACTATATCTAGTTGTTATTCCCATTCATTTCAAAATAATTCAAAATATTAAGCAAGCAACTGTGACTGAGAGTTTTAACAACCCCAAAAACGCATCTGTCTTTCTGGACACAGAGGACAGTTGGGAACTGCATGGTGGCAAACGTGGGTTCGCTCTAATGCCCTTGGCAGACAGAATAGCTGGCATGATCACGTAGTTATCTCAGATCCATGCTGAAGAACTGACTGATTGTGAAGCAACAAATGTGACCTAGACTGAAGTTTTACTGTGAGTCCCTGGCCCTTTCATTTCATGTCACAATGTAAATATTATTGCCCCTTTTCAGTGTTCAGTTCGGTGTTTCTGCATGTTTTATTGGGCATAAAACATTATAAATTTTTTTAAATAAAGACTTTTGGGGAAAAAAAACAGTATCACTGTTTTCACAAAAAACATTTAGCAGTACAACAGTTTCAACACTGATAATAATCATTAATGTTTCTTTAGCTGCAAAGCAGCATTAGAATGATTTCTGAAGATCATGTGACACTGAAGACTGGAGGAATGATGCTGAAAATACAGATGTGCATCACATAAATAAATTACATTACACAATATTTTCAGATAGAAAACAGTTATTTAAAATTCTAAAAGTATTTGACAATATTACTGTTTTTACTGTATATTTATTCAAATAAATGCAAGTCTTGGTGAGCAGAAGAGACTTGTTTCAAACAAATAAATAATTGTACCAGCTTGTACAAAACTGTTGAAAATTAATGTCCCATTAGTGTCCCATATAACTATATATATATATATAAAAAACTTAACTTGTCAGAATGAACTATAATCCCAAAGAGCACTGCACATAACAATATCGAATCAGAAATAGTTATACAGTATAATACTCTAATTAATAGAATTACAATTATTTATTTTATTTATTTTAATTGTTTTGGTGCAGTTCCGGTTGCCATGGAAACATTGAAACGTTAATGCGTCTCGACTTGAGGATTATGGGAAGTGTAGTTTTTCACCGGACATTTAAAGGGGTCATATGGTGAGATTTCAATTTTTCCCTTGGTAGTGGGACAAGCTCTTGGTGCATAAAGAAGATCTGTGAAGGCACAAAGTCTCGAGAACAGCTCAACCCAAATATTCAGGTGTGTGCAACGCATTTTATGTAGGACTGTTTCCTGAACCTGAAGAGTAGCTCAATGGCTGTTTCCACAAAGTGGGGCAGTTCCAACTTTGCAAGGACAGTCGGGCGTTTCTGACTCACAGTCTGTAAATAAGTTTAGATATTTAAAGTGGGGGGGGGGGGATGCTTGTTTTCACTCAATATCCTGTTAATCTTGAGTACCTATAGAGTAGTACTGCATCCTTCATAACTCCAAAAACTCTTTAGTTTTATTACATTCATAAGAGAAAGATAGTCTGTACCGATTTTTCCCGGAAACACACGACCGGCTGGAGGCGTGGCGTGTGGGCGGAGCTAAAGAATCACGAGCACCAGTAGGCTTTTGAGTTGAGAGCGTTTGGAAGCTGTGACATTGCCGTGAGGAAAAAAACATCCAAAACAAACCATGGCTAACAGTCAGATTCAGCGTTTATTTATGATCCAGAATCAGATCCCGAGGCTGAAACTGAACAAGAGCAGCATCAGCAACGACTCGCTCCGAGCGGGGCTCGAACCCGGGTCTCCGGCATGGGAGGGGACGCACTAACAAGGAGACAGAGATATTTGAAGCAGTTTTACTCACCGCCTGCGGTTCCAACACACGATCGTGACCCTTTTTCGTTGGGATTGCATCATCCTTAAGAAATAAACGATACGCAAATTCGTCAAACTGGGCCTTGTTTGTAAAACAAGCATCTTCGAAATGCAGGGAACAAACACAAACACTTGCACAACTCCGTTGATGCTCTGTAAAAATAAACTCCATCCACTGGTCCCTTAATGCTGTTTCTCTTTTGGTAATCTGTGCAGGGTTGTCTTGCCCTGGCAACCAAAAACACACTTCTTTTGTGACATTTGGCGCCGCTCTCGCTCTGATCAGTGAAGTCTGTTGTGCTCTCAGTGCTCTGCTATACGGAGCGCGCTCTTCCGGCAGAAGTGCCTCAGGACCCATATAAGGAAATTCCGCTCCATCTAACGTCACACAGAGCCATACTCGAAAAAAACTTTCCGAAACTTGTGACAAACCGGAAGGAGTATTTTTGGAACAGAAATACTCCTTCAAACGTACAACTTAATTTTTGAAACTTTGTCCATGTTTAGCATGGGAATCCAACTCTTTAACAGTGTAAAAAACTCAGTATGCATGAAATAGCATTTCACCCCCCCTTTAATGAATTTGCGACTGACGATTCAAACACGAGTTCTGAGCAGTGTAGAGTAGCACTTGTTGTTTCTCCGATAACAAATGCAGACATGGCTCTATGTTTATGCGGCACGATACTCAACGCAATGCTAAAAACACAGTACAAGTCATTATAATACGTAATTATGTCCCCACTGGATGCAACTAATGCATATTAAATATTGGTTTTAAAATTATCGTGCCAGGAGACGGCATCACAGTGTGGTCAGGGACTGGCTGGCCAATAAGAGCACACCTCGCTTTTCAGAACAATGAGCTTTGTAAAAATCAATGCATTTCAGAAGGCGGAGCATAGGAGCAACAATAATATACAGTATGTGGCAAATAATGTGGGTTTTGAACCTTAAACCGCAAACAGATTTCATTACACCAAATACACAAAATAATGTGCTTTTTGGCAATATCATATGACCTCTTTAAAAGAAGTAGTGCATATTAGGTACATAAAAAAAAAAATGCATACATTATTTCTTAAAAAATATATATTCTCTATGGAGAAACTGAGCAGGATTTTTATTTCCATAACCTCACTGCTGCACTCTATTGATTTACATCATCTCCATGAACTTTCTCACGTTTTCTTGCTGCTTTTGCTCCTTGCTCAGACCAACGGACTCCCATTTCTGACCTCAGTCTTGCTTTCTTATGTTAGTAATTTTGCCTCTTTACAAGCACAACAAGACCAAAACAACATTTGGTCTCCAGATTTACCTCCCTTATGATTTTCTCATCCACTGCCTCATCAGAGCGCCTTCTTGATTATCTCGTCCATGCTTGAACACCACTGAAAAAAAGAGCAACCAAAGACACGCTTGAGAAATTGGAGAGAAGACGATTACTCAACCAACAAGTAGTTGCGTATGGAACGGGATATCCTTTCACAGGTCAGTGCTTTAAAGCTGGCAAAAATCTGCTATGTTATTAAATCTCATTTAAGAACAGACACCACAATCAGAAAGCATCTGATAGTAATAAAGGAGCAGTGGAAAAAATGCTGAATGTGTTGGAGACTGAGATATTAAGTGTGCTTCACATACAGAAAATTGAACTGCTCTTTTTAGAAAAATATTCTAATCAACGACTGCAACTTGATCATTTTCATTGCTCCAATATTGACAAGCGTGTCAGAATAATATTTAAGAGCTCATTCTCTGACTGATTAAACGGAGTCATTAACTCTGAAGACAGCAGAGAATATCAGCTTTGCCATATTTATTCCAATGGGCAAAATATATCACTTTTCATACAGATTCTCTGATTCGAGTGATTTTCTGTTGTTGTTGTTGTTGATTATTATTTTTTCAACCCTTTGTTTTGCCAATGGTAACAAATACTATATGAAAAATATTGATCATGAAGATAATCAATTAAATTTAAGAAATTTAATTGTGATAACATCACAATAATATGCAAATCCCATACCATTCACTTGCACCTAGGCAAAGGGAAATATACAGTAAATACATTTTACACTTTAAGAGTCTTCCAAAAATATTAGGACAATGGTAAAACAATTACTACACTATAAAATTAGCAATATATACTGTACAGCATAATGTGTGCGAAAAACATGAATAAATTACATATCTTAATAGCATCTAAGGGGAAAGATCTTTGGGTTGCACTTTATTTTACAATACGTGTACTTACATGTAGGGTTAGTGTACTTAGGGTTAGGGTTAGTGTACTTAAAGTGTATTTATCTAAGAAAGTTCTGGTAATACAGGGTAACTACATGGGGTAGGATTAGGTTTAGGGGTAGTTTCATGTTAGTACATAGTTATTGTAATTACTATAATAAGTACATAGTATGTACATGAGGAACAGGACTGTAAAATAAAGTGCTATGGATTTTTGAATAACATAGGGTGTAGTTACGACATCAGCCACTAGGGTAGATACATACACACAAACACATGCATATGCATGTGAATTCGTGGCACCCCCAAGGATCCCCTCCCTCGAGACGCCTGATGATGTAATTCTCATTTGTCATAATGATTGACAGGTAAGAGTGGGTTTGGGATGAGTGACAGTTTCTCATTAAGCCCGGTTGAGTTTCGCCCCACATGTACATCCCCCCTCTCAACCCTTCTAACAGGACATTGCCCATTTGGGAAGGGGAGGGGGCGTTGATGCCAGTCCCAATTCATCAGTCAGTGAAAGGGGTGTCTGATGGAGAGCTAGGGGAGTCCTTTCAGTCCAGAGAGAGAGGGTGAGAAAAAGGTCATCTGCTTCTGACTTACAAAATGAGACATGATCCAAAAGCCTGACATGTGGATGACAGAAGACCGGGGAAGGACGAATACAACACCAAGCATGAAATATCTTTCTAAATATTTTGAAAGAAAAAAATTAAAGGGATATTCTGTTGCATCTGGTTCGCTGATAAACCAGTACTTTGAGGAAAGTGTTTCTGATATTTGAGGAAAAATAATGCAATCCAGAAGTTTCTATGGCCCTGTGTACTCTGCACAGAAATGTCACCCACACAATTTCCAGAAACAGAAAAGATTAAGCTTGTTCCCAAACTGGCTTTTCCAGAGCCTGTGTCTGTGTGTGTGTGTTTGCATGGACTAGTTATCCATTTAGATTACAGATGGACGAACTGGTAGGAAGATGATGGACATAGTGAGACCTGGCAAACAGACTGCTGCGAGACCCAGCGAGACTCTTTCTTTCACTTGTGCACATATGCACATACATCTGTTCCACATTAACACATTAAATGCCTCGAAGGTGTCTGAAAACACTATGGTGATCACTTTCATCTTGAAATAATCTGTGGCTTCCATTGTGCCCAATTCAAATGTATAATGTGTACACAACACAGAAAAGATTCCATGATAGAAAGCATCTACATGTTGGAAAGTCTTATTGCATTGAATCAGATGCCTCTTGAATATAAACTCATACAGTGTGTGAATGTCCTTACAGATAGTTTCACACATCATAGTTTGATAGGTAGTGTTCCCGGAAGAGTCTGTGACACTATTTGTCAAACGTCAGATTCTAGCATGAGTTATAAAGGCCACCTAAAGCTGTGTGACATTCAGTGCTTGTGACTCTTTATGATTGCTGTGGTGAGGAGAAAGAACAATGCAACCGGACGACAGCGATCTGTCATAGGGGTTAACGTAAAGGACCGGAAAGAGGACCTGAAGATTTCACACCCATCATCAGTAACAAGAACGATCGAGTGCTATGAGTGGTCGTTAATCAAAATCACATCTCCATCAATCTATCAGTCCATTCATCCCACATCCATCAAACTCACTTTCTGTCTCCAAAACTTCTCCTTCCTTGTGTCCACAAACAGTTATTGAATTTGACAGAATATTAGGCAGAATGCTGTATCACCTCCCACTGATCTCATATTCATCATTGTCAAGTCTGCTAAATGCACGTGCTTGTATGATAAGAAATTTCACACATCTAAAGAAATGACAAGATGGACCTCTAAGCACAAACAGAGAATTTTCCTGGTGTTTCATGTGATGAATGAGGAGCTGCCTTGGGAGTTGATCCATCAGGGCCCCAGACAGTCCCGACAGGACCACATGCTGAGACCCACATTCTCACTGACCACCCTCAGAGAGGAGGGCCATGCTATTGACAGGAAATGACCTCAGCAGCAACCCTCTCAATTATGGTCATATTCATTACAATTGTCTTTTATAGCATGGCATCATCACTCCAGACATAACAACAGATGCACTTTAGCCAGATTAGCTACTGTCGCTAAAACAGATGTGTGTTGCATATATCCTTTTTGATAGAACAATTAAAGACACTGCTTATTGTACTTCATAGACTTAAAACACTAAAAACATTATTTAAGAGCACACACACAAGCAGTTTATCACATTACAAAAAGTTTTGAAAATATACCTCTCGGCTAATCATCAGAGCACATGATGCTCCAATGGCCTAAAACACAGATAATCTATTCAAACAATCAGAGAGATGGTCAGAAAACAATTGGAAAACCATTAGAGAAAGGAAATGAGGTCAGTACTCTATGGTTTTAATGATGATGGCAATATGATTATGGTATGTGTTTTTTTTATAGCTTAATAGTGAGGCCGGATGACAGTATACTCTGTTCAGTCAAGCATGAGCACTCCCATCTGCTAGTATGTGATTACTGCTTCATGCTGTGCCCTGACACTTCCACATTTCCTAATTTTCAAAACAACCCCTCAAATCTCTCACGCACCTGTGATTGTTGCAGATTACACCCTGTTTGAATACTGTACTGTAACTGTAGGAGATGGAATCTGGAACTGGAGTTCAGCATAGTCCACTTGCATCCTGGCATCCCGTTGTCTCTTTATACTGCTGTTCCCCTGTCACTTTCTTCACAACCTCTTGAGCAGTGTGTTTGTTAATAAGTGGGCCTCCTTCAGCACTCCTGCAGGGGATTACTGCGGGGAACTACCGGGAGCGAACACTTATCGTTTCCTCCAGTCTCCCAGAATTCCATTCCCATCTAATTGAGTCAGGTTCAGAAACCATAACAGGCCATACAAGATATATGTGTAGCCCCAACTCCATCACTTTTTCAAAAATGCCCTTGTGTGGGAGACGTCATGCCAGCCAACAGCCAACTGATCACTTCCATATGCTCTTGTTGTCAGGTTGGACCCAGACGTGCCCCTTTCCTTCTGACTTATGCACATGGATACGTCCACACACACGTACACACTCCTCATCCCCTTTCACCACCCGCCAGTGGAAATAAGAGGACTCTGGGAGCTTTCTGTGCACTTCATATTCTTCTACTTCAGATGAAGGCTATTTAGGAGAGCTCCAACAGTTAAGGGCTGCCTTGTGGCTGAGGTCATTATCGTGGATGTTTTGTTTCCATTATTGAGATTATCAGGTGTGGACAGTGGATATTAAAGAAAAGAAACAGTATCTGCCACTTCAGCCCCAAGTCTTAATCCAGGATGGTCGTCTAGGCTGTGCTTTCCCATGACAAAACACCAATATTCCCTGTGCAAACAAACGAAGTCCTTCGCCTGCTTCTGCTCAAGCTCACCCTTAATCAAAACACCCCTACAGACTGACAATGGTAGATCCCTGGTTGCTTTGAGGATACCCCATTACTCCTCAGGCTTTGAGGGAAAAAAGGTTAACATTAGGGGGAGAAGGACTGAGGATTATCAAAGGAGACTGAGAGATAATGTGTTGTAAAGTGTTGGTTTTAGAAAGGAACTGGCGACCCGTCTGTATTAAGACACAATGTTTCCAGCATTTTCTGCATTCAGATGAAAAAGAGATGGAGGACATAGAAACAAAGATGCATATAGCCCAACTCCAGGCCACCAAATACACCTGTAGTTATGAAGATTTGTAAAAGCCGTAGAACCCCCACCCGGCAGTTCACTCATTTCCCATCTGCAAAGCAGCACCTCTTTTGGCCTCTGGATTTAACTCCTTTGCAGCAGACATAAATTTCAAGGTTTAGCATTGTCAGATTTTGATTATGAGGAAATCTTGGGAAGAAGCCACTACCCCAGCCTTTCATCTAACCATCTGACCATGTGGTGCTTGAGTCACTTCAATGGTTAAGTCACATTCTGATCGAGTGGAAAAGGGAAAATACCCTTTTATTTTGAGCTCTTGCGTCATCAGTTGCAAAGCATCCCGTCATGTTTGTGAAGCTACACCTGGCAACAGCCAAAGTTACTGGCTAACATGCAGCAGAGATTAACTTTAGAGTCTAAAATTATGCTGGAGCACACCCAATGCTACCTTATCAAACCAAAAAGTCTGGAAGCAAGTATACAAACTGTATAGAGTCATAAAGTCAACTGTGCTCCAATAAATTCATTTTTGCCTTCAAAATGAATCATCTCAACTTTGTAGGAACCTCATATCATGTTGAGACTTCATACCATGGAGATCTTTCAAATTGGCTCAGAGTATCAGAGGTGAAAGCCAGTCACTTGTTAAGGTCCCTAATACCAGACCTTCACCACAGTTCAGTGGTCTGGCAATCGCCTCCATATTGAGGAATCAACTCATCTGGACTTACTCTGGATACAGTGATACAACATCTTTGAGTCCAGTGGGGGATAAGGTTTCACAGAGCTCATTTGCAAGAGAGGTTCCACTGCCAAGAGAGAAAGTAGTCGAGTTGGATGCTGAAGCCAGAAATGATTTTAATAGGAAACATCCGCATATGCCAGCAGTTCACCAACATTACACTAATTGCCCTGCTCTGAAATCATTGTCTTGAGAAACACTGCGATTAGGAAGGCAGAGGAAGGGAGTGCGAGAGCTAATGCAAAATCACAAATGTGAATTCTGAGTAGGGGAGGGCTGCTGTGTTTACGAAGCATGCGGGATGATGTGGAAGAGAAATAAACTGACTGGAGGGGTGCTGAAAGCAGCAGAAGGGAACAAAGTTAGGGAGAGCTGATGGAGATCTTGTAGATAAACAAAGTCCGAACTAACTCTTGGGTCAGTTTGTATACCTTTGTGGTTTTGGATGCTCTGTGCAACCCAATCTACACTCCTCAGCCAGGTTCCAAGTCTGCTAAATCAGTCGACGGCTTGGGATCTCACATCATTACCATTTTGAACAGCCTATAAAAGAATTTGAAATGGACGTCTTGAGAATAATAAAGAGCAAAGGGAAACAAATGCCTTCAAGGAAAAAAGCTGTGAATGAGTCCAACGTATAAAACCCCTTTTACATGAAGATGTGAAGACTAGGTTGGATGGAGACTTGTGAGATTAAGTAGTCAAACAATGACAAGATTAAGACCCCAAAAAACATGTCAGATGATGTTATTCTCCAGTGTCCTCTCACCTTGTGAAGTTTCATGGTCCAGAAATGGCACTTTGACTTTCTTTAGTGCCGAAGCCGGATCTGGGGCTCTGTCAGCCACGACTCCAACCACAGTCCTCACTATTTCCCAGGTGTGTGGCAGAAGAACTGAGGCGCGTTTGGGCTCGTCATATGGTTCTTATCCTTCTATTTGCCATTAGCATTGGACTGCAGCCCTGACACTTACTCTCTGATCTGCAGTTGATCCGACTCCAAAGGCCGTAGGGGCTCAAGAGCAGAACTTGGGCTTAGCCTGGTAATGAGTTTGATGGTGTGGGGGGTCCACTATAACAGTTCTTCCTTACCTGCAAGCTCCTCATAATAAAGGTGCAAATGAGGAAAAGTTGCAGATCACCACGCACATATCCATGCCATGTGGAAGAATGCACTGGTTTTCTTTGATACAATTGCCTTATATTCTCTGAAACAAATTCTATCCAGACCTAGACCCTGTAGGGTTCACAGAAAACCATTCAGAACACCGATTTAGTGAAGCTACTCAATCAGATAAGTTTCCTGAATAGGTGAAAATGAACCACTGAAAATATCTGACTCAAAAGAAGAATGTATTTACAGTACAAAAACTGGACATGAGTAAAATGCATAGTTGCAAGGGCGCAAAGGGGGCTGACGAAAAGAAAGAAAATGTGAATTACCTCAGATTGTGATACAACAGCAGATGCCTGAATATCAGAAATTTCTAGGAGTTCTTGGAGTGTTCAGGGGTTAAGGGACAGTTCCCCGAGGCCTGGCGCTGATAAAGCCATCTGACAGCATCTTGGACAAGGGGAGTACATCTGCTTCACATTTCCACCGTGTCAGAACCCATACTATCTTTGCTTTGGCTTGTTTGCAACTCATTGTCTCAATCATGTTTCTACTGTTGTAATGACATTTAATGGCATATAACTACATCTGTGCGAATGATATGACTAGTCATTCTGGTGTCATCAATTCTTCTACTCAGACCACCATTCATTTGAAGCTAATAAAGCAACATGAATAAGATACACTTGGGGTTAACTATCTAAAATACAGATAATTATGCTAAGGTCTGAACACCCTGCATGCCTTTCAGGATGATTCATTTAGTTCACTTATAACTCTTTCAAGATAATACATGTTTTGCTGAATGAGGCGTTTAACCGTAGTGAATGTACTGATAAACTGACCACTAGCGACACTGTGTTTTGTTATTTTCTCAGCCCCTCTTCTGTATGTAATTGCTAAAATAGAGTTGACTGCCCCTTGCTGCTGCTGTGTGTCAGACTGCCTCTGCAACCTCAATGGTTTTGGACACTGTTGGCTCAGCCCATATGGAGCCACTTCACACAAGGTTTAGCCTAAGCCCGATCCATGCTCAGAAGACACAGACAGTAGAGTTGGCATCCTAGTAATGGTCTGCTGGCTACCACCACATCGTTGCCATAGAAGTCATAGCAAAGCACTATGACTCAGAAATTAAGACAGACCATGTTTTGGGTCCTTTATTAATTATTTCCAAACTCTATGGATTGACTTTATGAAACATTAACTACTGCAGTTTCTCAGTTCATTCAATTTGGGAATGTGCAAAGTAACATCTTAAAAATAGAACATGATATCATTGCATTTTACCAGACAAGTCTAAGGCACTCCCTAATATGTCATTTATTTCTGTGATGTTGTTTGCTTTAAGAGGAAGTGACAATTATTAACAGGCAATTCTACATGAACCAATGAATTTGCAACAAATCTGTATGCACACTCTGATAAGCTCAAGTATGAAACCTAGTATTCCAACTGCATTGCATAATAAAAAATAAATAAAAAATTATATAATTTGAAAAACGTTTGTGTCCAATCAACACTGGACCCCACTAACTTTAATTTTATGTACCAACAGAGAACAAAGAAGGTCAAACTGGTTTGAAACTACACAAGGGAGAGTAAATCATTTTTGGGTGCACCATCCCTTTAAGTCCTGCCATAATGAATAATCAATATTTGTCAATAACTTTTTCCATCCTGCATGTTTACAGCTTTAGCATGTAGCAATGTGGTGAACGGCTCTTGGCTGAATCCAATGTCTTGGCCACTGTCTCTGTTTTTATAGGCTGATTAAGTCATGCTTTTGTTTCCAGGGTCACCAACATATTTCCCATAATCCCAACACGAGGCTGAGCTAACCAGCTAACGAGGTAACGACGGAAACACTCTGACGCTTGCGCTTAACATGCGTCCAGACCGAGCAAAGGTCCATTGTGCAAGACTCAGGCAAACCCGGCTCTCTCGGGCTGCGTTCTCACCACTGTGGTCTCTTCAGTGTGCTTAAGGAAGCATTTGTGTCCGCTCAAGTGGAGAACATCATAAAACATGGCTAAAATTGTGTAAGAAGAGTGGAAACCATTGGTGTCCCTTACCAATATCTGAACACCAGAGTAAAGCGACACAAAGTGCTCCACCCCAAAAATGGGTTCCATATTTTAGCAAAACATCTAATTTCACGGGTGGGAAGGGGATGTGTGTTTTTGCATGTGTGCAAGTGTATGCATGTGCCAATTTAGATGCATTAGCTGTCATATTTTCCTTTCTTGAAGAAAACAACTCTATTTGTGCAACAGGGCAGGAGCAAAGTGTACCTTTTCTTCAGGAGTCTGTGTGGTGTGACGCTCCACAAACCACACAGTTGTCATCACTTCCTGGCACTCCACCTAGAGCTCTTCCAAGCCCACTTTCCCAACATGCCTTGTCCAATGCTTGCTGCTGCCATTGACTGAAAGCAAAAACCATTATGGCCTGGTTTTGGCGGAAAGCGTTAGAATAGGCAGTCTTGGGAAATGGCAAATCAAATCAGCCTGGCAGCCACCGCTCTGCCACTTCCCATACAGTAAGTATGCACCCCCTCACCCAACACATACCCAGTCAAAACAGTGAGCTCAATGCTTGGCATCGGTGCCCGTGGGTATGGGACTCCCCTGGAACTGTCAGGTTTGTCCACTGGGCTCAAGCAGTAGAACTGAAACCCAGAGCATGGCCAGGGCCCGGCCTACTCTTTCCATTGCCACCACTCAACACAGAGCATGTTAAAAACAAGTTGATCGCTGGAGAAAACAAACTGCACAGAGATGCATTGTTCACGGGCCCGCTCTGTCATGAAGGAAAGGTCTGGGAAATAGGAGCTGTCTCCATTGAGGTTCCACTGTTAGCGCACATGATGCAAGCAGGCCAGATTCCACAGCACTGATAACATCATTGATTAAGAGCACTTGGAGAACCTGAGGAAAAACAAGCAGTCATTATACTAACTAGGCAGCTTTCCTATTTGTTTAAGCTGATGATGCACTTTCTACAACAAAACACTTCGTTTATCACATCTGTTGTATAAACCTGGTTCAACAAATTACAGGAAACTAAAATGTGTGATGACTCAATGTTTACAAGAGATGACATAATATACATATATATATAAATTTAATCAGGTGGAAGTCATTGCTTAGTGTGTACACCTACAGTGTATATAAAATACATTATATATAGAATTTGAGTTAATGTTTTTTTGCAAGACACTAATAGCTGCTTATTTAAACCGTATTTCCATTTTAATTTTTAAATGTACTTTTGATTTCTTTTTCTCTATGACTTTGATTTTTACAGATTCATATGGTATATATGTCATGTGCTCAACTTTTAATGCTTTTAAAAAATTACAGTCAACCTGTGACGCACTACACTGATTAGAGTTGAACAATCCATACATTTGCTGCCAGCTGTAATTTGCCGACCAAATACAGATTACTAGTGTGCTGATGACAAGAGACCTCTACATGAATGCTGCATAAGTACTGCCTCAAATTTGCTCTTGAATGATAAAAAAAAAAAAAAGTCAAAAGTCAAAAGTCATAGTACATGTGATTTTTATAAATGCAATTTCAGATGTAGGATTGGGAATCATCACTCAAATGCATTTTCTTCTAAAGCACTAAATGTTGTAGTGTATCAGGGCAATAGAAATACTAAGATATGAGACTATGTTACACACCCAAACATTCATACGCAACTGCATAATTCATACAATGTACATTACATGTAACGTAAGGGGAATTTGTGGTGAGCATTATCACATGTAACTCAGACGCTGGTGGCTTCTTTCGCCATAATACGCCTCTCTTATACAGTTTTTCCCCCCTTACTCTATTATTACCAAACGATTGCCAATTATTCCCCTCCCAAAACTGACAACCAATGTGACCACTACTGCGTAAATCCCTAGCAAATTCTATGTAGAACCCATTTAAATCGGTTTGATCTCCAGTTTTGACATTTTACAAAAGCATTGGTTTGCATATGGATTTTCACAGAGTTCTCATGGAAATCCCCCTTCCGTCTGTCAGGCTGTGTGTACAAATGACTGAGTGGTACGATGGCCAATGGGAAATTCAAAATAAGATATATGTGTGGGTGGATGGCAGTGCAGATGGATACATTTTAATGTTCCCCTTTTTTCCCATGCAATATCACCCTTGTGGGTACAAAATGCAATGCCAGACTTTCTCACACTTCAGTTTTCACACCTGACTATAATAAAAACAAAACATACCGTATGACATAACAGGGCTGCAAACGAGGAGAAGCATCCGTATCCCAAGGTTACTGTATCTCACTATGGACAGATTTATGAGCATTATTCAAAATCACTGTCCTTGTAAACAGCTTAATCTGCAGCTAAAATGAATTTACTTACTTAGTGGAGATCAAAGAGATATCACTTATATTTACTGCAGCAGGCAGTGGTTTGCATGATGTGTAAGATGTGGTTGTGATGTGACATTATAGGTCCTGGGCTGTTTTTTCAGTTCAGTCCATCCCCTTTTGCCAAACCACACTTACAGAGATCAGCCAATGCAGAATGAGTAAGTGAGATGTGACGCAACAGCCAAAGACGTCAGCCTGCATGGGTACACAGGCGACAACTAAAAACAACATCACAGAACACATCAGATGGGCAGATAAACTCAAAATCGATTTCTGTGGATAGCAGACATCCTGCAATTAAAGGTCATGGGTGTACAAAAGTGTCTTCCAAAAATGCATAAGTGCAGAACTATATTTTAACTTTATTTACTTTTTATATAGCACTATAATTTTCCACAATACTGAGATTTTAAACCTAGAATTGAGATGCTTTTTTGGTGATCAGATCACAAAACTGGGTTTGTACATTTCCCAAGTCACCTGATTTACTCAACACAAACGTTCCATGGATTATCCGACTGGAATACACCCGGAATCTCCTGTTTCTCTCCCCAAATCCTCACTGGCGTCTCTCTTAGTCTGTATTCGCAGGGGAGCTTTAAAACCTTTTTTTCCCTCCCCTTCACTTCTAATCTGCATTAGCATCCTTTACTGTGGGAAACGCAATAGACCAGATACCTTACTTTTTATCTGTCAAAATGCCGGAAAATATTTCGGAATGGTTTTAAAATTTGATAAATGATGGAAATGTTCGGTTAACACGACCTCTAATGTAATACGCAAGTGCTGTTTTCCATTTTGCATATGTTTGCATGCCAAGGCCAGATGTAAAGAGGGCCACTGAGACAAGTTTGAGCTTGGAGTTTTTGACTACTAACAGAATTAACTGAGGCTTTTATTGTTGCACTTCCACAGTATTGCCAGGAGGTTCTTTCTGTGCTGTCAGTAAACAAACTCAATTGTAACTGATTTTGAACTTAAGCACTCCACTTCTTCATACTGTCTTTTTCCTTTTCTCTCTGCTGCTTTTCTCTTGGACGAAGATGAGGGACAGAAGTCAGATGGAAAAGTGCCCTCTTTTAAAGTGCATTTTCGGACTCCACTCCAAATTGGATTCCTTCGATAGGACGTCCCAGAGCATGTGTGAACATTAAACATCAGTGGCAAGCCGACTCTGATCCACTGGCACTTCTTGTCACTTCCAGCTCTGGCAGGCCGGAGCATCCCAATCAAGATGCGGTTGTTTTGAACCGCTCTCCCATGTGCAGTTAACCCAACATTCCCTGGGCTGCAGACAAGCTGCCAATCTCCCATGCCATTGCATAAGCTTTCCAATGCTCTGACGCAGACATGAACGCTAAATATGCAGTTCTGCTCTGACGTCCTCCGTCATACATCCCTGCACTGTCATTCATGCGCTCTTAAACACAGGCCTGGTTTGTTCACTGCCTGATTGTATTAAGCAAATAAGTTTGGGTGAAGATTTATAAGAGTATGTAATTACATAGGAGCCCTACCAAAATGTAGTCAGTTAAACTAAGTAGCCAAAACAATAACCCTTGGAGACAGCCGAGATATATAAATCAACAAACAATCTGGAAAAATTGCTTCTCAAAAAGGAACATTCTGTCATTATTTACTTCAAGCAAATCTAAATCCAAATTTCTTTCCAACTTGAATGGAAAACACACAAAACCTTTTTTTTTTTTTTTTAATTATACAAAATAAATAAATTGAAAAAACTGAAATGACGTGATGCTGAATTTGCATCCCTTTAAAGGGATAGTTTATCCCAGTTATTATTATTATTATTATTATTATTATTATTATTATTATTTTATGTTTATCTGTTTACCCCCAGGGCATCCAAGATAGAATAGAACACAAACTGAGATTTTTTTCCCTACATCTTGGATGCTCTGGGGGTAAGCGGATAAACATCAAATTTTCATTTTTGTGTGAACTATCCCTTTAAGGAAAGCCAAAGCTACAGATTTTAAGCAGGAGACTTAAAAAGAAGATGGGAATCAGTCCCACGGAGAGAAAAACAGATGGACAGGAAAACTGCGAACAGTGTTCATTGTTTAATTACGTCTCTAATTGATTTTTTTGTACACTTCTGCCATATGTACATAAACCGAGTCACCACTGATAAGCTATGTATTACTAAATATTATAGAAACATTAATTTTCTGTAAAGTTGCTTTGCAACGATTTGTATTTTAAAAAGCGCTATAAAAATAAAATTGAACTGAATTAAATTGAAAAGAGGGAGGATATGGAGTGGTAAAGAAGAATTGATAAAGCCATACAAACTCGCAGAGCAGTCGGGGTTAAAAGAGTTACAAGATCACTGTTCACTAAAGGTGAGCATCTGTAGAAAGATCATAGCTGACGTATTTTGGCACTCACTGAAAAAAAAAAAAAGACATGAGAGGGAATGCACTTACAGAATGAATTTTTCAATCTTTCACTGTCTAGAAGTCAGGATCCTGCGGTGGAGCATAATATTAACAGTAGTGCTTGTTTGTGAGCTTAGCACTGCTATACAACTTAGAATAGATGGCAAGGTGCTTTATAACAATCTAATGGTTAGCATATCCATCTATTTCAGTTAGGGCAAGAAAATATCCAGCACTTTACACTAGTGAGTAACGCATTTCTGTGGACGAAACACATCTGAAATATAGCGGAGGACACAGTGAGCAGCTGCAGGAAAGTGCATGACCTAAATCATCCTAAACAGGATAATTTTTGTATATTAAGCACTCCAAACAAAAGCGGTAGCTGTCAGGTGCTTTAATAGATGCTTGTCCTGTTTAACGCATTTGAGATGTGTTTTCCTCAGTCCACACCTATAATTGTATGTAATATTCTTATACGTAAATGTTCAATGTTGTGTGAATGTTTCCATTTTGCATCAAGACTTTCCTGAAAGAAAGCAAGTAAGAGCAAAACAGAGCAAACCTTTTGACATTGCTGTTAATTATACATTTTTCAGACAAGCAACTGTGTATATTTAGTCACACACAGTTTGGAGGACAACATTGGGCAGGATATTATTATTATTGTTATTTTTACAAAATTCAACTTTTTAAATCAAATTAATCAAAGACATAATCAACACTTTATGTGATTATCTTAATCATCAAGTACAGTCATGTCACATCTAATTTTCACAACTCAACTTTAATAGGATCTTAGCCTCAAAGCACCAAATTAATGTCTAAAGTTACATACAAATGCTTCCACAATCAAGCTACTGTACATTGGGCCGTCAGAATGAGTACAGTTGTGGCCAAAAGTTTTGAGAATGACATAAATATTAGTTTTCAAAAAGTTTGCTGCTAAACTGCTTTTAGATCTTTGTTTCAGTTCTTTCTGTGACGTACTGAAATATAATTACCAGCACTTCATACGCTTCAAAGGCTTTTTTTCGCACTGGAAGGACCTTTTCATAGTACCAGAACTAATTGTGGAACTAACCACTTTTTGGTGGAACTGGGAACTGGGTGCGAATTTAATACTGGACTGACTTTTTCGAAAACCAAATTAGCCAAATTAACATATACTACCCGTGATGTGTATGTAGACACTGATTGGCCAAATGAGCACGAAAACGCCCTCACCCACCATGATTTAATACGTCGTGTAAACATACTGTAAACATTGTGTCAACTTATTTCGCAAGTATGATGAACAGCGATAGACGGGTGGACTAGCAAATGTAGCACTGCCAGTTGTTGTTGGAATTCCTTATTCCTCCTTTCCGTTCTTTCAATCGCTTTACGTGTCGACATTCCATGTACATTATTGTGAAACATGCGAGACACACCATAAACACAGTTCCGATCCCAGCGTCCTCCATCCTCCTGTTGTTCATCTTTGTTTTCGTTGTTAAACGCCGTGCACAAATGACAACGCTGTCGACCGGCTTTACATCATTTCATAGTACACAGTGACGCTGCGAATGCAACCCTTTAAATGGTACTGGGAAATAGTTTGCACAAAACAATCCCAGTACTTTAGCACTGTGCATTTAGTTCTGGAACTAAAGCGGTATGAAATGTCCTTTTATCAGCTGTTTGGACTCTCATTCTAATGGCCCCCATTCACTTCAGAGGACCCACTGGTGATGTGATGCTACATTTCTATATGGTGAAGAAACAAACTCATCCTCTTTGGGCTGGTACTCTGTGTGTTTCCACTGCAGGAACCAGGAACTAAATGCCCCTCAGAAAGTCCCTGCTGGCGAGGTGGTACTTTTTCAAAGTTCCGGAACTTACGGGGGCGGGACTTGGCGCTAAACATCCTGATTGGTTGAGTTTGCAAAATATTAATGTTATTGTGTAAAGAAATTTAATTTTTTAAGTATTTCAGGCGAGAATGTAGTTGTTTAAAACTCAAATCTGTGGTTAATTCATAAAGACAGCGCCTATTTTAAAATATGTTTCGCCGATTTCAGAGACGGTGACCTCCACGCGATCAGTGAGAGATCAGTGATCATGTAGGCGCAGAGAAGCAGGATTATTTTGGGGTAAATCTGAAAGGTAATCTTTGGTATGTATTCAGTGTATCTATATGTTAAAATGAAAATAAAAAGAGGTATATTATTTCATTTCATTGTAATGGCTGTATATACACATATCCCTGAACTAAGTACATATCTGCGGCTATTATTATGCTTAAATGAAAACGAAAGGAGGCAGTGGTATTTTATATCATATTTCGTTTAATTGTAAATATACGGATTTAAAAATTGCAGTAGTCAAGGCGAGCTGACTGAAGTTATCAAGGACGCTGTTGTTTGCAGATTAGTTTTGTGATTAGAATGTTAAAGGTTACAAAAACATTTCTTAGAATGTTTAACTACAAATAACATTATAAGGATGTTCCGAAAATGTAGAACGTTTTCTCTCTACATTACGAGAATGTGATGTTATACGAACATTCCATAAACATTAAGAATGTTTCGTTCTAACATTTCAGCTTAAAAAACAAAACCAAAAAAACATCAGTGAACGTTCCCTGGTAGCTAGGTTGTCTCTCAAGCCGTTTAAATAGCATTTACACTGGCAAGGTGCAAACTAGCACAATATTAATTCTCACAATGCATTCAAAAGAGTCCCCTCACTTGTACAGTAAGTAGGGCATAATCCACTTTATAGCATCCCATTTAAAAAAAAAATCTAAGTGGTCAGCAGGGACCCTACAGCGTGGCGGAAGATAGCCGACCATTCAGTGTTCTGGCTGAACCTCACATGGTGTTTTAGTTACAGCAAACGTGCCCGCCTCATGGAAACTCTCAGATGAGGAGCCACTGGGCCGAGCTCCAATCATGCCTGAGCCACAGGAGAAAACCATGCGTGCAGCTGTTCCCCGGGAGTGGACAGAGGGAAAACGGAGGGAGACAGCACTTGTCTTGCCATAATATAGGGCAGATAAAGCCCTTCTCCGAAGTCCGACAGTTTTCCGCTCCCCTCACTCCAGCACACCTCTAAAAGTTTCCGAAAGTGGCTACCCTCGCTGTTGTGGATAAATGTCAAATTATTTATCCGCAGGTGAGGTTATGCCAAGGATAAAGCCCAAGCCCATGGAACACAAGAAGTCTGAACAAGTTTCCATTTCTTGACTTGATCTTCACTTCAACCGCTGCACATGACTAGGGGGAACTCATAAGTAAGCGCTGGTACGGTTTCCCCTCTGTTGTGTATATTTGGGCACTCATCTGAAAATATACATGGCGATGCTTGGCATGTCATTTCTGACCACATATTGACATATTATGGCATGACTGAGGTCAGCGCCTAATCATATATGAAGAGGAAGGTTTCTGATTACACCTGATAGTTTTTCCTTCAAACGGAGGACTAATTAGTGATCATAAGGCTTTATCGTTCCTATCCCTGGGTGTGTTTATTTCTCTGCACAGAGGCATGACTTTGCTTCAGTTTTCAATCTCTCCGTTCTTCTGTATCTCACTGTCTTGTTTAGGAATCTGAAGAAAGTGAGGTGTTCAATTTCATCACGCTCCAAGTCAGAGTAAAGAAAACAAACGGATGTCACATGCTTGTATAAACGACTGCCACCGCTTTCTCTAGGGATCTGGGTAGGGTTGCACCAGCCTTGGTTGAAGGAATAGTTGAAATTAAAATGTGTTTAAAATTGTCTCGCCCTCTGGCCGTCCAAGATTTAAACGCATTTGTTTCTCAGTTGGAAAAGATTTGCAGAAATTTAGCATTGAATGAACTGCTCAGCAATGGATGCTCTGCAGTGAATGGGTGCCGTCAGAATGAGAGTACAAACAGCTGATAAAAACATCACAATAATCCACAGCTCTCTAGTCCATCAGTTACCATCTTGTGAAGCCAAAAGCTGTGTGTTGGTAAGAAACAAATCCAATATTGAAGACGTTTATGAATTCCTAAAATACAAGTTCATAATTCATAATACACTTCCTCTAGTGGAAAGGTGTATTTCATACCAGAATCCAACCATACATTCGTTTAGAGCCATTTTGGTCTTTGTCAGCTTGTTATCTGTGCATATTTCTCTCCTGATTCATGCAAGATAACTTTTTCACTGGAGGAAGCAGCATTATGGATTATGGACTTGTATTAGCTGCAACAGTTTGAAGTTATAGCTGTTTGGATTCTCATTCTGACGGCACCCATCCACTGCAGAGGATCTGTTGGTGAACAAGTCACGGATTGATCTAACTACACCATTCTGAAGGTAGAAATTTTAACAGTGAGCCTAGCAGCTGACTTTGTGATCGACAGGAATGCATTCAGGATTCAAGCACATACCTGAAACCCAAGCAATCCAGAGTCTGTACACTTTGTGCCGCTCCAACCGCAGGAAGTCATAGAAATTCCTTGGCCAACATCGAGGCCAGAGTCACCTAAGCCACCTCACCCATAATAATCATAAAAACACTCCCATTAAGCAGTACCAGACCACTTCAATCCTCCGTTTCTTACATAGACTAGACAGAGAAGTTAATATCAGTAAGGGAGATAGGATCTCTGGATCTCTGCTGTGTTTAGACTCTGCTCTAAACACTGGCTCAGGTTTGCATGCTTTCACTGGACTTCCTCGTCGTGTTTGTTTGGTCAGCGCAGCACCCTTCATACCTGCTGCAAAACACACAGACTCACATGCTTATCGAGTTCAGGAGGCGAGCAAAACATTAGTCTGATTGACAGGTGATCTGACCAATAATAACACAGAATCTACAACTTGTGCCCGACGAACAGGAGAGTAGATTAAAGTTGGTGGACTTGAACTTGACAAATAGTGTGTACTGACATCTTTCCGTGTTTTTCTCCATCTGATGTTCATTCGTGTTTATTTTGTGCGGGTCTTTGCAAAAGGTCAATTATGAGTTTATATATTGCAATTCTGCCTTATATCTCACTATTTGAAGAAAAAAAAACGTTAGAATTGTGAGATAAAATACACATTACCTTATTTTTTACTCCAAGGTAGTAATGAGATTCTGCATATACTGTACTGTAAATGACACACTGAAATAGACAATTAGGAGGAGGAGAAAGACTGAAACAGTGTTCTCTTGTAAAACATACTGAACTTCAATTATCTTTATATATAATATTTTCTTATTTTCTTAGAAAACCATTTTGACTTGTCCCTTAGTTTTTTATTATTATTTAGTTATATTTTTATTTTTGTTTAATTATTTTTGCATGATGCAAATTACAATTTATGAATAAATAAACCAGACCCAGATAATAAAGTTTAAAAATAAACATATTATTAAAATATAGCCGAAATACATTAACATTATATCAACATAAAACATGAAACTACTGTTTACTAACCTTTTGTGTTTAAAGATCTATCCGATACTGGATATTTAAGCACACAAAAATAAATAAATAAAAAATGTAAAGCATGCAGGACAAGTAATATTTTTTTTTTTTTTTTTTTTTTTTTTTTTTACCGAATAAATAGTTTAAGTGCTTTAACAAACACATAAGATTCACCTTTCGGCCTCCTGGCAATATTTTCTTCCATTGCAATTTACTAAACGTACTTGATAAATAGAAAATAATAATAATAATAATAATTATGAAAGGGCCACTCAAAAACACTTTTCTGTGCAAATCAACTTCTGTCTGAAATGCCGTCGATGGAGCTTAAACCCGGAAGCAGGAACATTCCTCTAAAGCACTAATCATAGTAAGAATGCTGTAAACGGGTAAAGATGGCTTCAGATTACACACTCAGCCCTGAGCCGCTGCACACAGACCCTAAACCTCTCAGAGCACCAGTGTCTCTCTATATGAGCTTTCCCACAATCCTCCTCACACATGTTTAATCTCACACCCACTGTGCCAATCCATCACGAACGTCAGCCCAGTGCACTACCTTCGAGAACAACACCTACAGTGCTGCCAAACAGACTGTTGAGTCTGATGAAAGAGAGCAGAAATAATCATTCAGCACCAGAAAGTACTCCTCTGTGTGGGATTTATCATTTTCAGGAACATTTTTTACAAAGAAAAACAGGAAATCATGCTCATTAAAAGTACACTACCATTCAAATGTTTGGGAACAGAACTTTATTTAAGTAATAGTAACACTTTTATCCAACAAAATGACAGTATAGACATTTATAATGTGATAAAAGATTTATATTTCAAATAAATGCTGTTCTTTTGAACTTTCTATTCACCAAAGAATCCTGAAAAATAAAATGCATCACAGTTTCCACAAAAGATATTGTGCAGCAACTGTTTTTAACATTGATAATAATCAGACATGTTTCTTGAGCAGTAAATCATCATATTTGCATGATTTCTGAAGATCATGTTAAACTGAAGACTGGAGGAATGATGCTGAAAATACAGCTGCACAAAAATAGAGTTTACAACATATTCACATAAAAAGCAGACACTTCAAACTGTAAAAATAAAAATTTATATGTATTTCATATTAAAATAAATGCAGCCATGGTGAGCATGCAAGACTATTACAAAACATTAATCAACAACAGCCAATCAGAGTATATTCCTCTTTAGAAGGAGATTTTTAGACCAATGAAATCGCACAGTGGGCGGAGCTAACAAGCAGAAAGCTAAATGTCAACCACTTTTCTGTCGCTTCTGGTTAGGAAACTTTATTATTACAGAAATTGTTACACACACACAAATAAAACAAAGTCAGCATCCATAGCTCGTCATCAAGCCGTATTGTGTCTGTTTCTGAAGGATAAGTGTCATTCTATCCTTTACGTGAGATGTTTTACAGCGAATTACACCAGCTTTGCGTTACCAGAACGGATTGTAGATCTAAAAAGCAGAATGTCTGGAAAAACGTCCAAAGTATCACAGACATAACTCACTATGTACTTTGGACTCCAAATACATCCAGCAATTCCCAGTCTGACTCTGAAGACTCGCACCATCCAAACAAGCACCACAGCTTCTCATGTGTTCGAGAAGGCATCGGGAAATGTTATTCAGGCTTCCTG